>NC_084794.1:134453190-134757079 GCF_963169125.1 Humulus lupulus
CGATATCCTCCTATTGAAATTTAGCCTATTGCCTGATCTTAGCATCCATAAAGTTGCGGTCGTACTTCCAAGCTCACCCAATCACAGTTTTGACTGACCAACCCTTACGACAAGTTCTGCAGAAGCCAGAAGTCGCGGGCCGATTATTGAAATGGGCGGTCAAACTTAGGCAGTTTGATATCTCTTACTTTCCACGAGCAGCGATAAAAGGACAAGTTCTGCAGAAGCCAGAAGTCGCGGGCCGATTATTGAAATGGGCGGTCAAACTTAGGCAGTTTGATATCTCTTACTTTCCACGAGCAGCGATAAAAGGACAAGCTCTGACCGATTTCATCGCAGAACTCACTGGGCTTCTAGACAACGACCATCCAGAAGGGCCTTAAGAGCCTAAACCTCAAAGCCAAACTCCCTCATGGAAGTTGTTCACGGACGACTCTTCTAATGAGCATCATGCTAGAGCCGGAGTGATTTTGATAATGCATGAAGGGCATTGATTTCACTGTTCGATTAGATTCGACTTCATGGCGTCCAATAACGAAGCCGAGTATGAAGCGCTACTCGCAAGATTACAGTTAGCCAGAGACATGCACATAAAGTCACTTGAAATCTATAGTGACTCTCAGTTAGTGGTTAATCAGATCATTGGAGAATATCAAGGTTTACTTGAATAAAGCAAAGGATTTATTGGCACAGTTTGATAAGTACAGTCTCCAGCAAGTGCCTCGCGACCAGAATTCAAACGCTGATGCTTTGGCCAAACTAGCAAGTGTGAAAGATGCTGACACCCTGAATATAGTACTTGTTGAATGGTTGTCCACACCAAGCATCCAACCAGAAGAAACCTCTTTGGTGATTCAAGCGGCGGATACATGGATGGCACCTTACATAGAGTACTTGATGAAGGGTGTGTTGCCAACGGACAGAAACAAAGCCAGGACCCTTCAATGGCAGGCTGCTAGGTATATCCTGGTCGATGGAATCTTGTACCGAAGGGGATACTCAATGCCACTACTCAAGTGTATTTCAAAAGAAAAGGCCAAAGAATTGATGAGGGAGGTCCACGAAGGCTTTTGTGGGGACCATGCTGGGGGGCAGAGTTTATCAAAAAAGATCCTAAAGCAAGGATACTTTTGGCCAACAATGAATGAAGACTCGATGGAATTTGTGCGAAGATGCGACAAGTGCCAAAGATTCTCCAAAATTCTGTGAACATCCCCTAATGAGCTAAAACAGATGCAAAGTTTGTGGCCATTTGCAGTCTGGGGTATAGACCTAATTGGATCTTTGCCCACAGGGAAAGGTGGCATCAAGTACGTCGTAGTGGCCGTTGATTACTTCACAAAATGGGTCGAAGCTGAGCCACTTGCAACCATAATGACCAAGAAAGTGCTAGATTTTGTGGTCAAGAACATCGTGTGTCTCTATGGATTGCAAGAAATATTGTCTCAGACAAGGCACACAGTTTGATAGTGATCTGTTCACAGATTTTTATGAGCGGCATGGAATTATCAAGAGCATTTCTTCAGTGGCTCACCCTCAGGCAAACAGACAGGTTTAGGCAGTCAATAAAATGCTAAAGGATACTTTGAAGAAAAGGCTTGAGGAAGCAAAGGGGGCATGGCCAGAGCAATTGCCTGAAGTCCTCTAGTCGTACAGAACGTCCCATCGCACAACAACAGGCCATACTCCATTTTCCTTGGCCTATGGCTATGAGGCCATGTTGCCTGTCGAGTTAGATCCACCATCACATCGGAGAATGACGTACGATCAAGGCTCTAATAGCCAGTTGTTGATGGAATCGTTAGATTTGGTCAACAAAAAGCGCGAGCAAGCCCAACTCTGAGTAGCAGCTTACCAGCAAAGGGTCACCCGGTATTTTAATTCTAAAGTACGTGAAAGGAAATTCAATGTAGGAGATCTAGTACTTAGAAGGGTTTTCCTCAACACCCGCGATCAAGCTACTGGAGTACTCAGACCTAACTGGGAAGGACCGTACCAAATCGAAGAAGCTCTCCATCTAGGCACTTACAAACTTGCTCGCTTAAATGGAGATCTCATTCCTCGTTATTGGAATAGAGAACACCTGCGCAAGTACTATCAATAAACAATTCTTCTTAAAGAATTGGCTTGTATTAATTCTACTTTTGACAAGTTTATGAAAAAGGGTTGGTCATTTTATGTGACTGATCGCTTATAAGTGTAAGATCATTTTATTGATCACTCATACAGACACGATTTTTCCATCTATTACGAGAAATAAAAGGGACTGTGCGCAGCCAGTCAATCTTGCCAACTATTGTATTTATTACAAGTATTTGCTCATTACATGTGTTATTTTGCTATATTATCGTTTACAAATGTTTGTTCCAAACAGAAATGTTCGAACAGGTCCTAGTCAAGGAAAGTGACCGAGGACCTAAAGTTCCTCAATCACTTGGGGGGCATATAAGGTATCTAGTAAGCAAAGCATATCAAAAGATATGTAAACACACAAGTAAAATAAGTGAAAGCATGCTAGGGTACTTAGAGTATTTTTCAAAATTTTGTTATTTTGTTAAATCAAACCAAAGTACTATGCTAAGTTCAGTCATGCGAACATGTGTTATAATAAAATGCAAGTATTATAATATCAAAAAAGGAATCCCTTTACACCGCGAGTAGTTGCTGCTCAGATGTAATTGTTTGTTAAAAGGAAAAAAGGCTGCCCACGCAGCAATAAAAATAGAAATTGTCTTTACATCACGACCCGTAGGTCGTGTATCTAAAAGATAAAGAAAGAAAAATAAAAACACTACGAGGCAGGAGGGTCTTGAGGAGTGTCCTGGTCGACAGTAGTTCCAACTTCATTTTCTGCGCCATCAATCCCCGTTGCTAAGGAGATTTCTGGGGAGGCAGGAATGTTGGCTCTTTCTTCTTCCTCCAAGTGAATAGTGCACCAGGCTATTTGAGTTCGCCTCAGGCGCTCGGAAAGATAATTGAAGTTGGCCCCACGATTATGCTTCCAGAACTCATAGAAGCAAAGGTGGGTGGCTTCCCTATACTTCTCCAAGTTGTTGGCATTAGTCTCCTCAAGCTCCTTGACGCGCCCCTCCAGCTCCTCAATCTCCTTTCTGCTCACAATCAGATCAACCTCAAGTTTTTTGGACTCTTGGCAGTTAAGTCTAGCACACTCCCTAAACTTCTCTTTGTCTTCATTGGCTTTGTCCAGGGCAGTCTGAAACTGATGAAGCTCTTCGGCCAGCTTAGAGTTTTGCTCAAGCAGTTCAGTGTTCTTTCCGAGCAGTTCTGTGTTTTTCTCGAGCAATTCAGCATTTTTCCCCTCCAGTGCCTTCATATCCTTAGTGTGCTTGGAATCAGAGTCTTTGGTCTGGGTGACCAAAGCCCCCGTGCAGCACCAACCAGCAGTTATAGTCAGCAATCCCTACGATCAGATAAAGATGTAAGATGACGGTAGAAAATGACAGTAAAATAACTCAGCGATAGGAAGCAGCTTACACTGGCTATCTCGTTCAGCCCTCGGTTTATTATCTGATCGGGCTCCATGGAGTTGGTGCCGATAATGGCCTCTCGGCTGCGTTTGTGTTTTGAGAGTTTGTATATTCTCTCTCTGACCGAGCCAACTACGGTGCTGGTCAGGGCGTCTTCAGGTTTATCGCGAGGTATCTGGTCGGTTGGCGCTAGAGGGGTAGAATTCTGGTCGGCTGGTGCAGGGGGAGACTGCTGGTCGAGTGGTGCCGGAAGGGGCGTTGTTTCTTTTGAGGGAGTAGCAGCTGGAAGATCCTCAGTCCAGGCCTTCTTGGTTGAGGGGGCCTTGCTACTTTCTCCGTGGTGTCACTTACTCTCTTTCTTCCTGCTCGAGGGAGCAGCAGGTGCGGTGTAGCGATCGAACATATCTCCAGACGACATATATGCAAGTAAGGAAGCATTGCGAGCAGTTAGACGATATGTATAGATGGAGTTAAAAATGAAAACAAGGAAATATAAGTAAATTACTCGTGCTATAACTATTGGTCGCTACATTACTTACTAAACTACTGCTACACTCACTCACTGCCTGGAAGAAATCTGAATTTAAATTTGGAGTGTACTTAAAGTTGTCGTCCCCGTCAAATAAATGACATGGAATGGGCAAACTATCTAAAAGTGAGAAGACAGTACCGTTCTCGTCTGAAAACTCTCTGACAGGTGCAAGGGGTTCGGATACTTTCTTTTTTCCCTTTCCCATAGGGGCAGGGGGAGCATCTGCTCGCGGGGTGCTGGAGGGTTCCCTGATTGTCACTCCAGTTGCCCTCCTCCTTGGGGGTTGCAACAAGTCTGGGTGCTGCTCAAGAACTCCTTCACCAATGGCACTCCCCGCTGTTGACTCCCTCACATCCTGGTGAGGTGCCAGAAGCTCGACCAGCCTTAAGTTGGCTTCAGTGACCAGCTGTTTGACGCTTTTTTCTACGTCAGTCATACTGGCCAATGACGCTGCTCGAATCTCCATTTCTGGAGTAGGAGATGGTCGCAACCATGGACCTGAAGAGTGCTAATTTTATAAGAAGGATGCAGATAAAATAAAAGGAAATAAACGACCAGAGAATAAAGAAGTTACCTCCTTGGGTGAAGGCTAGATTTTTGGTGACCAGGTCAGTAGTTAAAAAGTACTCTTGGTAGTACTTTCTTACATTGGACTTGTAGGTAGTCTCACTCAGGAAAGTGCGGGTCGAATCCTGGTGGCAGAAATGAAAAAACCCTGTGTTTTCCTGGCTGGGGTTAGATTTAAGATCAAACAAGTAGTTGACCTCATGCGATGTGGGGACAGGCCACTTTTGTAAAGGATATTGTTGACGGTGAGAACTCGTCAACTAAGTTGAGTTGGAAGAAATTATCAAGTCGAGATCACTAATGGAAAAGCTGTAGAAATTTAAAAAATAACTCAAGAACACTGACAAAACAATAATGGAGAAATCAATCTTTCATTCACTCTCAAGCCCTTGCTACAGTAAAATTTCCAACCCCCTTTCAGGTGGTGTTAGAGTTCCTTTTATAGTAGGCTCTAATGGCCCTTGGTACATGGTGGTCCAGGAGACCAAGGGGTACATAAGTACTATGTCAGGGGAGTGGCTTCAGAGGTTGTGGTCGTACATCCAGTACGGGAGCAGGTGTCAGGAGGATGTCTCCACTACTTGTCCGTACTCATGCCAGAGGAGTGGTGGCAGACGTAGTGGTGCAGGTGGTAGTGGTGTCGACTCTGACTCCTGGCCATAGACGTACGGGCCATAACTCCTATCCTTGCATACCCACTCCTGGCGTTCCCACTACTTGTCTGGTAGGGGTACCATATCCGTACTCTGACTTCTTTAGGTTTGTAGGTACATTCCATATTCATGAGTGTACCTTGCCACTTGTGAGTATTCTCACCTCCAAGGCCATGGGCACGGGACCATGGGGCCGAGGCCATGGGCGCGATGCCATGGAGCGTGAGGCCATGGGCGCAAGGCCATGGGTGCAAGGCCATGGGCGCAAGGCCATGGGCATGAGGCCATGGGGCCGAGACCATGGGGGCGAGGCCACGGGGCCGAGGGCATGGGCGCAAGGCTATGGGGCCGAGACCATGGGGGCGAGGGCATGAGCGCAAGGCCATGGGGCCTAGACCATGGGGGCGAGGCCATGGGGCGCAAGGCCATGAGGCCGAGGCCATGGGCGTGAGGCCATGGGGCGCGAGGCCATGGGGCTGAGACCATGGGGGCGAGGCCATGGGGCGCGAGGTAATGGGGCCGAAACCATGGGGGCGAGGCCACGGGGCCGAGGGCATGGGCGCAAGGCCATGGGGCCTAGACCATGGGGGTGAGGCCATGGGGCGCGAGGCCATGAGGCCGAGGCCATGGGCGTGAGGCCATGGGGCTAAGACCATGGGGGCGAGGCCATGGGGCCGAGCCCATGGGGGCGAGGCCACGAGGCCGAGGGCATGGGCGCAAGGCCATGGGGCCTAGACCATGGGGGCGAGGCCATGGGGCGCGAGGCCGAGACCATGGGCGTGAGGCCATGGGGCCGAGACCATGGGGGTGAGGCCATGGGGCCGAGGCCATGGGCGCAAGGCCATGAGGCCTAGACCATGGGGGCGAGGCCATGGGGCGCGAGGCCATGAGGCCGAGACCATGGGCGTGAGGCCATGGGGCTGAGACCATGGGGGCGAGGCCATGGGGCCGAGACCATGGGGGCGAGGCCACAGGGCCGAGGGCATGGGCGCAAGGCCATGGGGCCTAGACCATGGGGGCGAGGCCATGGGGCGTGAGGCCATGAGGCCGAGACCATGGGCGTGAGGCCATGGGGCGCGAGGCCATGGGGCCGAGACCATGGGGGCGAGGCCATGGGGCCGAGGGCATGGGCACAAGGCCATGAGGCCTAGACCATGGGGGCGAGGCCATGGGGCGCGAGGCCATGAGGCCGAGACTATGGGCGTGAGGCCATGGGGCGCAAGGCCATGGGGCTGAGACCATGGGGACGAGGCCATGGGGCCGAGACCATGGGGGCGAGGCCACGGGGCCGAGGCCATGGGCACAAGGCCATGGGGCCTAGACCATGGGGGCGAGGCCATGGGGCGCGAGACCATGAGGCCGAGACCATGGGCGTGAGGCCATGGGGCGCGAGGCCATGGGGCCGAGACCATGGGGGCGAGGCCATGGGGCCGAAGGCATGGGCGCAAGGCCATGGGGCCTAGACCATGGGGGCGAGGCCATGGAGCGCGAGGCCATGAGGCCGAGACCATGGGCGTGAGGCCATGGGGCGCGAGGCCATGGGGCCGAGACCATGGGGGCGAGGCCACGGGGCCGAGGGCATGGGCGCAAGGCCATGGGGCCTAGACCATGGGGGCGAGGCCATGAGGCCGCGGCCGTGGGGGAAGGGCAGCCTTACATAGCGAGGCCCCTTAGGTCCTTCCGGGCACTTTCGCTAAGGGCTCTTGTGAGACATGGTTCTTGTGTCGGACAAGGTATTAGGCTGCTTTGGTTGCTCGAGGCTAATTGAGGGAAACTGTTGACTATGGCTCTGGTCAATTTTTGGCATTCACACTTGCCCCCCGAGTCTATGAGGAAGTCTTTAGGCTTCCTGGTAGACTCATATTAATGCTACACTCCCGATGCTCTGGTGGTATTGCTGGGTGATCCGTGTCCGTTGGTGCACTTTGATTACTTGTAAGGATATATTGACCCCTTGGGTCTTTGCTATCCTTTTATGTGTATTTCTTATTCTTCTTCCTTTTCTCTCTCTTTTTTTTTATTTTTTTATTTTTTATTTTATTTATCACGTTCGAGGTCCTTTGGAACCCACGCAAAAGGGGGTTCGGTAGGTCTCTCTTTGGTGCATCTTGATTGTATCTATAAGGATATATTGACCCCTTGGGTTCTAGTTATCCTTTTATATATTTTCGCGCGCGCTTATTATATCTTGCGAGAAGCGTCCTTCTCGTCATTAGGCATAGTACTATTTTTGCAAGCGTCTTCTTTGAGACCCTTTTTGCAAGCGTCTTCTTTGAGACCCTTTTCAGAAGCGTCTACTTTGAGACCCTTTTTGATAGCGTCTACTTTGGAGACCCTTTTCGGAGGCGTCTACTTTGGAGACCCTTTTTGGAGGTGTCTACTTCAGAGACCCTCTTTGGAGGCGTCTACTTTGGAGACCCTTTTTGGAGGTGTCTACTTCGGAGACCCTTTTTGGAGGCATCTACTTTGGAGACCCTTTTTGGAGGCATCTACTTTGGAGACCCTTTTCGGAGGTGTCTGCTTTTGAGGTAATTTCCCCTCGGGTGGGGACTTTCATGGCTAGAGGGTCTTTGTTCGATTTCAAACATGGTCAGCGACCCCTCTAGCATGATGCCCCCTTCTATATGGAATCTCCAGACGTATTGGTAGTATGGCCACTGGAGGAAGGTTTGCTTTCTTCGACATGGAAGTTCTTATGGCCCTCTTCCACACGTATGTACTTCTGTGCTCTCTCGAATAAGTCCTCCAAATTTGAAATTTCTCTTTTGAGCATGCTTTCCCATAACTTGCTTCCTGGACGAACTCCAGCTGTAATAGCCATCTTGAGCTCCGCTTTGGTTAAATCTCCCACCTTTGTTGCTTCCATACTGAACCTATGGACGTAGTCCTTCAGAATTTCATCCTCGCCTTGTTTTATGTTAGCGAGGTTGGTAGTTGGCATGACGTAATCACAGGCTGCATGGTGTTGCTGCAGGAATTCATCAGAGAGTTGTTGCCATGATTTGATTGTTCCTGGCCTTAACCTCTTGAACCACTTGTACGCCACTCCTTTAAGCGTAACGACGAAGCAATGACACTTTGCCTTGTTGTTGACCCCTCTTAACCTCATCAAGTTATTGAAGGAGTCTAAGTGATATTTTGGGTCTGTAGTACCCTCGTACGGAGTCATGCGAGGTTCTCTGAAGCCAGTGGGCATTTGCTCAGCCCGAATCTCCCTTGTGAAGGGTGAATCACGGTCAAATTCTTCGTCATCCATGTGCCCCCCAAGTGCAGTGGTGATCTTTCCTCGAGGGCGTCGCATTTTGGTGTCTAGCCCCCTCCTCTTTTTGCATAAGGAGTTCTGCGGGGTCTCGGGCTGATCCCTTGCCTTGGTTGTGTCCCTCGGTGGAACCGCGGGGGGTACGTCTCTTACTTCTGACCTCTCCCCATGGAGCTCTTTTCTTAGGCCAGAGGGTGCCTCTTCTGAGGGGACTTCGGCCTCGCTCTTACGACCATCACCTTCCCTCCGCCTTTGCTCCTGGGGACCTTTTGTTGGCCTAGGTCCCCCCTGATACCTTGTCTGGGGGGTTTTACTGGCGGAAAGTTGGGTTCTCCCATCATCTACGGGGACAGTGCTTTCCCATTTTTCATGCTCCTTCCCTTTACGCATAGGAGGGGGTGTGCTTGACTTTCCTCGCAGTAGGCCATTTAAAACCTCTTGCATGTTCTCTATCTGGGTTTCCAGCTTTCGAGTCTTTTTGTGTAACTCTTGAGACCATGGGGGCGAGGCCATGGGGCGCGAGGCCATGGGAGCGAGGCCATGGGGCGCGAGGCCATGGGGCTGAGACCATGGGGGCGAGGCCATGGGGCCGAGACCATGGGGGCGAGGCCACGGGGCCGAGGCCACGGGGCCGAGGCCACGAGGCCGAGGGCATGGGCGCAAGGCCATGGGGCCTAGACCATGGGGGCGAGGCCATGGGGCGCGAGTCCATGAGGCCGAGACCATGGGCGTGAGGCCATGGGGCGCGAGGCCATGGGGCCGAGACCATGGGGGCGAGGCCATGGGGCCGAGGGCATGGGCGCAAGGCCATGAGGCCTAGACCATGGGGGCGAGGCCATGGGGCGCGAGGCCGAGACCATGGGCGTGAGGCCATGGGGCGCGAGGCCATGGGGCTGAGACCATGGGGGCGAGGCCATGGGGCGCGAGGCCATGGGGCCGAGACCATGGGGGCGAGGCCATGGGGCCGAGGGCATGGGCGCAAGGCCATGGGGCCTAGACCATGGGGGCGAGGCCATGGGGCGCGAGGCCATGAGGCCGAGACCATGGGCGTGAGGCCATGGGGCGCGAGGCCATGGGGCCGAGACCATGGGGGCGAGGCCATGGGGCCGAAGGCATGGGCGCAAGGCCATGGGGCCTAGACCATGGGGGCGAGGCCATGAGGCCGAGACCATGGGCGTGAGGCCATGGGGCGCGAGGCCATGGGCGTGAGGCCATGGGGCGCGAGGCCATGGGGCTGAGACCATGGGGGCGAGGCCACGGGGCCGAGGGCATGGGCGCAAGGCCATGGGGGCGAGGCCATGAGGCCGCGGCCGTGGGGGAAGGGCAGCCTCACATAGCGAGGCCCCGTAGGTCCTTCCGGGCACTTTCACTAAGGGCTTCTGTGAGACATGGGTCTCGTGTCGGACAAGGTATTAGGCTGCTTTGGTTGCTCGAGGCTAATTGAGGGAAACTGTTGACTATGGCTCTGGTCAATTTTTGGCATTCACAGATACAGAGTGCGGAAAGCATTTTATACCCATTTGGGGTTATTTGGAAAGGAGCAACCCCGAAGTAATTGGTCGCTCCCTAGAAGAAAGGATGGAGAGGTAGGATTGCTCCTGCCTCAATGTGATATCTCGACCAGGCGCTGAAGGTGCCGCGGGGTAGGTTTGCCAGTTGGTCGGTGGAAGGTAAGAATAAAGTTACCCCCCCTGTTCAGAATAGAGTTAAATGGAGCCAAGAAGTGTGGGGTAGACTTAACCTGCCAAGACATAGTTTGGTGTTTTGGATTGCTGTTCAGAATCGGTTGAGAACAAGAGAAAAGCTGCAGAAATATAACATAATAGGTGAATCTCATTGCTTGTTCTGTCGGCGTCACACAGAAACAGAGGAGCACTTATTTTTCGATTGCTCTTTAGCTTGGCTTTGCCTTCAGCAAGTGAAGAACTGGCTTCGATGGGGAGCTGAATCAAGGCATCTGGGAAGTCTTCTCAGGTGGATAGAAAGAGCCAAAATAAGTAAGTTTAAAAAACAATGTTATTCTGATGCACTTGCAGCTTTGGTTTACCAAGTCTGGCATGCCAGAAATGAATTGCTCTGGAACTCGAAGGTGATGACAGTAGATATGATTGTAAGGAAGATTAAGGAAGATGTAAAGCATAGAGTTAGATGTGTTCGGCCTCAACGTGTCAATACAATAGAAATAGAATGGTTCTTGGCCTTATAAAACTAATGGTGTAAAGAGGGATATTTTCTAACAGTTCACATACTTGTATAGAATTTGCTATTATTAGGTCTTCCATTGAAGATGCTATTAGATTGTATAGTTGTTTTTGGAGTAATGAAAAGCTTGCTGATTCATCAAAAAAAAAAAGTTACCCCAGAAAGTCCAAGCTTCCTGAGGAAATTGCTTACCATCCTAGCAGTGATTTGGCTAGGAGGAGCAAGGTACCATTCGACGTCTGGTCGAAGTACATCGTGGGGGCGGGCCTGTCTTTGGATTTCGGGATCAGTATTTTCAGCTCGACCGCTGGTCGAAGGAATTTCAGCCCGAGGAGCAGGCTGATTTACAAAGGGTTTGGTTGGTTTCTTTTTCTGGGCGGTGGATTTTACTCTACCCATATTTGATGGATCGAATGGAGTTCTGTAGGTTGGAATACGAGAAAAAGGGATCTCTGGTATAAGTAAAGACAATTGTTCTTCGTCCACAAGCAATTGGGCGAGCAGGTCGTCGTCAATTGGCCTCTCACCTCCCCACGGATCTTGCATGAAAATCTGCGAACGAAGAAGGGGAGATGAGAATTTACGGCCCAAAAGACCAAGAAGTGTTAAGGTTGGAATAACGTTGCTCATGTATAAAAGTTAAGCTTTTATACGACCAGCAGCATTCTGACAAAAACACTAAATTCTATACGAACAGTTTGGAAAACTGATCAAAAAGCAGAAGTGAAAAGTCTTTTTTAAGAAAAACTTTTTCGACTCTGAAGGAGCGAGAAAAACCCAGTTTTTCTACAGGCTTAAAAATCGAATTTTTACTTCGATTTTACGCCCTAAATTGATTATCCTAACTACCAAACTGATTCCTAACCCCAGCAGGGTGTTATTTTCCTACCATATTTAGCGCAGATCAACATACTCATTTACCCCGAAACAATTTTGCAAGAACAAACAAAAATGTTAAAGAACTCAAAACCTAAAACAAAAGGAAAACAGACACAGCACAGCATAACAAAAAGGAGTCGATCAGAAAACTTACTTGGATGAAAGATTGGAGTGAAGATTTCAAACGATTGAACGGTCGCACCTTGGATCAGCGAATTTTTCTGGGTCTGTCTTGCTCTGTTCTTCAGAGTTCTTGAGGGCAAGATGATTGGTAAAAAGTGAAAAGTGAAAAAAATGGGGTTATTTATATTGATTGTGGCGTTGTAAAAGAAATAATGATGGGATTAACTTTTCAAGGCATGGGGAAGCACAATAGCCGTCAAACAACTTTTGGGAAACTGAAAAGATATGATTAGTTGCTTTTTTTCGAGAAGGCATGGACGGCTCTGACAGATTTTGTGGGGTATGCGAAGGGTCAATCTCCTAAGTTTACTTTATGCTGATCGCAGTAAAATAAACATAGGGGGCAAATGTTTACCCAAAAATGGCTCCTGATGACATGGCAAGAATTTCTTACACGTGGTTGGCACGTGGCAGTTCTGAAGTGAAGGGACGTTGTTCGCCTATCGACCAGATGATTATTGCTTCATCAGATCTTGCATTTAGATGCAACCAATCTGGTCGCATGCTTCTATTTACTTCCTTTAAGATGCACAATCTTGTAATAACTACAGGGGATATATTTTCTTTTTATTGCCTTGATATGCTGATATTAAGAATAATTAAGGCTCATCAACCCATATAACCTCCTTGAGCCTATAAATAAGAATGAGAAGGCTCAAGGAAGGGATTTTTGACTCTTAAACTTTTAATCTTTGTATTCAGGGAGAAAATCATAGTGTGATTATCCATCGAAGGTTGTATTATTCTTAAGGCTTGTGAAACTCAAGAACCTGAGTTCTTTGATCACGGCATTGGGATTCAATATAAATAAGAGCACTAAGTGGACGTAGGTTATTACCACACAGCTGGGCCCGAACCACTATAAATCACTTCTGTTATTTTCTTCCCATTTGATTCTCTTCTTGATTTCTTTTTTGTTCTTTGTCGTTATTTTGACTCCGTGTCGTTGGCCAAATTGAGGGTCAACAATTACCATATCAAAAAAAAAAAAAAACAATAACCATTGAATTGTTTATTAACATTCACAATTATACTCATTCATTTGGCAATAAACTCTAACTCAAACAAAAATGGCAACAAGTATTTCTCATTTCAAATTCTTAAAATCTACACATTTATACTTAAGGAATTTGAAGATATCATTTACTATTAGATTAGGATCTTATAGAAAAGTCTCATTCTTTGTTGATGAAAACCTTAAATCCACATTCACATCCATGTGGTGCGTATTGAAAACAAGTTCACATCTATATCATGCAAACATGAAACTCACCTAACAATAATATTATTTCATATTTAGATTATGAGTTGCATATAAAATAACATTATTTAGGTTGAATTGATAAATGACTACAAGGATTGAATCACCAAGTCTTGTAAAATTAAAAAGAAACTTCCTAGGGACACCGTAAAAACCCACTTCTACGCTAAAGTCAGGAATGGTTCTCTCAAAGATCATTAATGAAAAATCTAAGTGTGTATTTGTGTGAACAATCCAAAATCTCATTTCTAGTATGTTTTTATAAAACACAGTATATCAAATAGCTGTCTTTCCTTATAAAAAAAACAAATAAATAAAAATTATAAAAAATATAATCATGCTCACAAGACCAATCATCAAGCTAGGATTCATTTTCCATTATACATTTAATAAAGAAAATTATCATTTTCACCCCTTTGATTTAAGTCAACTACCAAATTTAACTTTGAGTGTACAAAAATAAAAATGACCCATTATTCTTTTAAATAGACTAAAATAGCCTCATCTACATGTTTTTAGCCAAATATTTTTTTATAAAGACAAATTGTCGTACTTAAAATGTATTAATATCTCTATTTTCTATAAATATAATTTATAAAGTTAGATCGACAAAACTTGAAATTTTAAATAAATTTTAACCACTATATTTTTCATTTTTTAAACATTACTATATTTATAATATTTTGTAAACAATTTATAAAACTAATTAATAAACTTAAAATTAAATAAATTACCTCCAAAATTAATAAAAAATTTATTTTAATTTTGGATTTTATTTACTTTAGATTTTATGTTTTTTTAATCAAATTTATATATTATATTTTTTTAAAATATATATATATATAAATATTATTAGAATTTAAGTGAAGGTGTTTTTATCTTTTCAAAAAAAAATTTGACTAAACATACAAAAGGCCATTTTTATCTATTTAATATATAATAAAGTTATTTTTTAACTTTTTAAAAAACTTAAGGTAAAATTGGAAAATAAACTCAAACTGAGGGGAACTAAATAGTAATTTCTCTTTAATAAACTTAGATAATTTTATCCACAGAAATCACCATAATTAATTATTTATATTTCCATATTTTATATACCAACATTTTGATTGATGTATCCGAAATTCAAGGACAAAGAGAGGAAAAACGTCTTATCCTAAGAAATAAAGGGTACGTGTATAAAACGTGTACAGCGTTCATCTCTATTCAATTGTCCACAAAAGTCTCTAGGCAAGAAGAATTAATAAAACTACTTTTTCGTGTCATTGTAATAACTATATTGTGTTGTACAAAATTGATTTGTGTACAATAAATACATTACAATGAAATATAATTATTTATGGTTTGTTAAGCCTGGTATTTGTGTCATGTATTTAAAATTCTCTGCTGGTAGCCTGGTACTTAGTTAAATTTTCAGTCATTAAAAAATAAAAATATTGAAACCAAGAGTCAAACTAGCCCATACTATGGTAGATGAACATGTGTGGTGGCCTGGGTTACCAGAAGTTCTATCATCCATTATGTGGCAATGGCTGATGCCAATTGTCAGTGACATTTGTCAGACATTCTTTTGCTCTTGTGGGGGTTTTAATGAGGCCTTTCCCTCTAAAAAAAAAAAGAGCACTGCCAAAGTACTTTTTAACGTTCTCATTGCGCTATACGCTGAAGAAAACAATCCAATCAAATCAATAACTTCAGAACAAAGAAAAATCAAGAAGATTTTATTTTGCTCTTCCTCTTTGCTTTTCTACCTTCCTTTTCCTATCACTTGGTAAAATCGAAAACAAAACTAGAATAAAACTTTGCTATTTATAGGATAAGAACCGCAACTATAGTTAAACAGAGTGATCTTCACACCAGTAGAAAAAAGAGTAACGTACTCTTCGCCGCATGATCATTAAGGGAACTAAGATTTCAGTGGTTCTAGGTTTCCTCTGGACCCTTTCCTTTGCCTCTTAGCATGTCTGTAAAATTCCCTCTCATGATTCTCCTGAATCTGGTATCCTCTGCCGCTGAAGGTGGTATCGCCTTTGGTGATTCAGCTGTCTCGGGTGGTATCTCTACAGTTTCTTTCTTGCCTAAGAGTCCAGTGTCACCAAAGAAACTGCTCACAGATGATGCAATCCCAATATGGGCACCCATCACTTTGCTAATGGTCTCAAAGGTTCCACCGGATCTCTCCTTCATTATAATTTCAAGGGCTTCCTTGTGTGCAGGATCCAATGCATCTGAGTCCTTCAACAGGTTCTGTATGGCAGGTAGAAGGAAGTCCCTAACACTAGTACCTGAAACATCTGCAATAGGCAGAGAGGAGATTGGGCATCAAAGTCATCAAAATTCAAAAGTTGAAACACAAACAAAAGTGACTTTGTTGTCGGCAGCACATTTTCATAAGACAATGTAGCAAACACCAGATCAAACACATTGTCGGATTAGCTTGCATATAAAACTAAACTTTGACCTACTAAGGCGTAAAAGGTGCAAGATATTGCTTGTTTCTCAAGACATCCTCTCCTAACAAAATGTGTAAACTGTTAACTTAAGGAATTTGTAAATCTAGATCCTTCAAGTTAAAGGCTTTCTTTTTCTTATCCAGACATTAAATTTGGAGTATTTTCATAACCAGACTCACTTGTAGACATAAACTTGTAGAAGTAAATTGCCTAGTTTTAGATTCAATTGTCAATTGCCATTGCAAAAGCCAAGACAAACAACCTGGATTATAGATCCAAATGTCTACCGTTGCCAGCATTACAAACCATATGCAGCAATTGTGCTTTTCTCAATTTTTCTTTTGATGGTGTAAGAAATGGAACAATTATAATGACATTTATTTTGAATCCTAACAATTGTCACATACTGTAGGACAAAATCAATGTTTCAATACTCCAGCAACTTATTCGTAGATGAAAATGGACAACCAAACACAGTAGCTCTGGGTTATGTTCATAAAAAGAATTCATAATCTGACAGTTCAAATCATATATTATCACATGTTTTGATACACAAATAAAAACTAGACCTTAAAATCTGAACACCAGAAAAGGTTGCACATTGTACCAGCCTGCTCTTATGAGGGAAGTTTTTGTCCAAAATGTAAAGCACCAATATGGTTCTGCAAATACTAAGGGCAAACTAAATAGAATGTGTGCAGTAAGTCTTGAAACAAGCATCGATCATATAAGCAACTTTTCTTGTGATCAAAACATCAATATAGCAATACAAAAGCTATACAAATACAAGGTCCCACCATTTATCAATAAAAGATTATAAATTCCTCTTATGCACAAAAATTAGAAAATACAAATGGAAATGAAACCAAACCAATAAAGCAACAAGTACACATCAATTAGATTGGTTTATCATTTTCAACAGTATTTATTGTAAATATAGGAGAAGGCAGACAGGATAGGCATAAAGAAAGTGAATTAATGGCATATTCATTCTTAAAAGAAGAATACCTGTAGCATCTAGAGCACGGATTGCTTCACAAAAGGCGTTGGCTCTTTCGCGACGACGCATAAGATCGCTGGCAGTAATTGGGGTAGCTGTAAATTGAAAAATCTTTGACAAAAGATGTATAGCATATTAAGGAAACAAACATAGAAACTTGTGGCAAAATACAAGGAGCAGCAAATGTTAAGTTCTTGGAGAATGTAATATTATGTAATAAGACAAGTAGAGGATATAATCCCTAAGCCTATCAGTTGTATGTGGAACAGCAATCACCAGAGCTCGAACCACAGCAACTGTAGCTTCATGGGATCCATCTTCAAGAAAAGCATCCATTTGAACACGTATCTTATCAACAATCTAGAATGCATAAAATTGGTCAGCCAGATACCTTGCATCAACTCATTCAAATTGTTATTTTATAATGTTCATACCATATCATTTTTGAAATGCTGGGCAACAGGTCCAAAGGCATCTATGCTTGCATATTTTACATTGAGGTTTGGGTCAGAGCCCAGAGTAACTAGGGCAGGCAAAATATGTGTGGATGCAACTTTTGCATCAACATAGGGAACCTATTAAACAAAGAAAGTTGATATAAAGTTGGCGTGTAACTTCTACTATCAGTAACATCTAGAAAGGAAGACAAATAAGAATGGCTACAACTTACAATGACTTTCAACAGACTGGCAGCACTGATCTTCATATTTATATGAGAGCTTACAACCATTTCCCATAGGATATTAAATATCATTGCATGGTGTTCTTCAAAGGTGCTGCATTGTGAAAGATGCCTACTGAGAAAACAACAGAATGTAGACAATAAATTTACAGCCACTGGAAAGTTACAAACCAGAGAAAGCGAATAGCATCAACAATCTCAGCATTGCACTTCATTGACTGAGCCTCCTTTGTAGTGCCTTCAACCAATAGGTTTTTCAAGTACTCTGCCAACTTTTCTCGCATGTTTGAAGCTCCCAGGACACCTGCCAAGAGAAGAGGTAGGACACACATGGTGGCCAGTCTCTCAGCCACAGCCGTCCTTGGTCTCAAACCTGACATTAAGAAACAATTAGAAATCCGATGAAAACGCAAAAGAGTCGTACCAACCTCAAAATAATTACCCCTGATTTGAGAGTGGATAGCAGATGGGAAAAAGGTCAAATCACCATCACCACCAACAGCTATTAAGAACACAGGCAGCATAATGTGTGTCAAATAAGAATCCCCAAAAAGTTCTGATACAGCCAACAAGATCTGCACCACCACTATTGAGATTAAAAACTAGAAGAGAACTTTCTTAATCTGAATCTCATATACCCACATCCAAATAGAAGAACCATTAACATAGGGAAACAAACCTTGGTAGTTCGATTTCGTAAACTATCTTCCTTTGGAGGTAACAAGCAGGAAAACTGTATTAAATCAGGAAAGCAGTCGACATGTATCCATTCAAATTCTGGCCAATGAACATGTCCCCTAGCCAAGTAAAGAATTACTCGTAAGCATTAATAACACAGAGATATTGAATATGAAATAGGATTACATTCTTCCAACTAAACAAAAAGACAAAGAAATACATAAATAAATAAATAATAAGGGAAAACAAAGAGCTTACCCTGCATACAATTCAAGCAAACTGGTAGAAAATTCAGTTCCAGTAGTTTCAGGAATGGCAGGAAATGGGCATGTTTCAATTGCTCTTGCATGCACAGAAGGAAGTAACTCTGCCAGAAGTCTAAGTAAAACATCAACATTCCAGCGTTCTCTTTCACCTAAAACATGAAGATAAGACTCCACAGATCCTTCAACCCCTGATAGTGGTGGACAATGCTGTAATATGATAGTCATAGAACAATATAGAGAGGTTATAGGAAGAAGAAATTGACAGAAAGTCAAAACAAAGAAAGCAAGTTAAAATTAACCATGCCTGCACAGAGCTCAATATATGTGAAAGAAGAACTCTTAAAACATGGTCCAATTTGTTTCCCCATTTTACTACTGCAGGAACTAATTGCTTCAGAGTAGTATCCACCACCGCTCCAGAAGGATCACAGACCAATTGAAACATCAGCTCCTCGACCTATAAAAAAGAAATAAACTATTGGAGATCCTTGTTGTTATTCACTTCAGTTTATTTCTCTTTTATGTTATTGTTTTGTGTGGAAAAGGCTCCATCCCTAGACCGTGTTATCAACCTGTTCTAGAGCTTACATTGTAGCCATTTCTGTCAAGTCAGAAATCTTCTCCATGAGAGCCTCGAAGCATATTTAGTGAGGCTGACCTTGAAATATTTGTCCATATTTGGAAAGAGCGGTAGCAGCACAGCAAGATTACGTGCAGCAGCCTCACGAACAATAGTTGCAGAATCCTCAATCAGTTGTTGAACAATAGATAAAATAAGTGAATCACGAATCTCAGGTCTGACAAATTCTGCAAGCAGTCCACATGATTGAGCAACCAGCAATCTACGCTCCTCATACATATGATTTATCTGCAACCCGTTAAACAAGGAAAAGTTACATCAAAAGTTTGAATGATACAAGAAAAGCTCTATAAGGCTGTAACTTACTTGTTCCCAACACTGTGGAAGCAATTCTGTTTCAGTTCTCATTTCTCCTACATTCTTAGCCAGAGTCACACATGCCTGAAAGGAAGTTTAACAGATTCAAACACCATGGAAAAAATTGTACAGCCACATCACAACATAAATGTATTCCTACATCCATAATTATTCGTCTTTGCTGTTCATCTGGACGTTTTATTAGATTAAACAAAGTGTGAGTCAAGGAATCCCGAGTGCTGCTCTCTGGATGGCGCTCAATTGCACACATGATTAGAGGAAGAAGTTCCTGAAAGTATATAAGATGCCTTCAGAACAAAAAATCTAGTCTTGCATATCACGAGAAAATATATTAAAAGAAGGCAAAAACAACCTCCCGATGGTTGATCAAGACATAAGGAACAATCTTGGGCAAGGCATCAGCTAGAATCTGAATTGTCCCTGGACCCTGCCACAGTATACACAATTTTAGAATTGGAAAGATATGAAGAGCAATAGAGAAAGTTGTGGTGGGAGGCTTGAAAGTATTCAAAATTCTAAAAGTATGTACAGTTTTTAATCTGTTCCCGTATATATATAAACCTAATGCCTCATACAGATCAGTTAACTTGCCACCTTTTCAGAAGTAGCTTCAGAATTGAGGTTGTGTGACTTTGGAAGTAGCCTGCTATCATCCGAAGGCAGCTCATTAATGAGCTTGGAAACACTCTCACTGTTCTCTGAGGAACTATTATCACTAGAAGGATTCTCTAGCAACCCAGGTGAGAGTTCCACAGATTTTTCTTTGTTGACATCAGAGATTTGAATAATCTGTGATTGAGCATCTTCTCCTTCTACAACTCTAGAAGCTGCATTAGCTGGACTGAGAATCACACTTTTATCTTCGTGTATCTCAACAATTTTTTCTGATGTATGGGTATTATCACTATCAGAATAGATAGAAATCAGAGAATCCGGAGCTTTCATAGTCCTTGATTTTAAGCTTTCTATTTCCATCTGCAGGGATTTAATCTCTTCTTTGTATCTGTCTAAAGACTCAGAATGGACTTGATCAATATCAGTTGCAGATAAATTTCTCCCAGAATGAAACCCTTCAATTTGCATTTTCAGTGCCGTGATTTCAGCTCTACAATCATTAAGATCCTTTCTTTGGAGCTCCAGGGACTGCTTCAAATTTTGAACCTGAAACGAAAGTGGATGTCTTACCTGCAAGCTTCACTTTGAGAGCAGCTCATAAAGCAAATCATATTGTAACTAACCAAGTTCTCTTTGTCTTTGAGGTCCTTCTGAGCAGCTTCTAAAGCTTTAGTTAACGCACTTATTTGACCTTCAGCTAAATCTTTGTTTTTGAGCAAGCATGCTTTTTCATGATTTAGCCTCTCATTTTCTTTCTGTAGTGAGTCTTTTTCTCGAAGCATTGCAATTTTCTCCTGCAGAAAAGAAGGAATCCTAATATATGGGCAAAACAGCACAAGCAAAAATATAAAAATAAAAGAAAACTGAACAAATGGTACCGCAGAATCCAAAACTACTAATAGGCCTACAGTATAAATAAAGTGTATTATTAGCACCTCTCAATATAAAAGAAAGAAGACATTCCCTATCCGTGTACTTTAATAAATTACCTCAGCAGCCTCCGTAGTGGATGAAAGATACTGATAATAATAATGGCGCAAGGCATCTGGTACACATGCAGGTGTATTCTGCCAAACATCCAGATTCTGATCTGCAACCTGCAAAAAAAGAAATGAAAGGCAGTAATTCTTTAAGATTAGTCGCAGGTTAAGATAATAGTTTTGGATTAACCATATTAGGTAATTCATAATTCATACAATAGTGAATGTATTCACTTTGAGGTCTCTCAAATAAAATGGGAGAAGAAACTTCATAGTAAATAGAAAGAATAATGATAGATGCACTTCCAATTTGCACACTCATATTATACACCATAATGTATAAGTAATCTAAATCATAGATATTGTTAAGTGTGGACCACATAATATTTAATTGTATGGTTGAGATTACTTATACATCATAGTGTCATTTGAGTGTGCAAATTGGGAGTGCATCTATCATTACTCAAATAGAAAAGTGGTCAAATAGTTCTAATCTCACCACTTATTGTAGTCAACAAACAATAACTTAGTCGAGCAAATGAAGAATGCCATTAACATGAATTTACAATTTCAAATTCTTCCAAAATTTAATGTTAAATAATGCAATATATGCCAAACAGTTGGTGGCAGAAATTCAAAACTGATCCAAAAGCTTAATTAAACATCTCAACTAGCTACTTGGTTTTAACAGCTACTTTGTACTAAAAAAAGGCATAAAGTACTTTTCCAATGGTACATACAGACATATCTGGGTGTGAGTATATTTATTCTATGCATCACGGTTTATCTGCGTAGTATGGTTGTAATCACCTATATCAGTTAATTGCTTATTATAGCTGGCAGAACATCATCAATATGCATGAAAGGTGTTCTGTTTTTTATTTTTTTATACTAAAATTGTTCACATTTTTCGTCATCACCTCATACTGATACTAAGTTTGAGTGGGTGGTAGTATAACCATCTACATCTTGCACTCAAATTTTAAGGGTTCATATAAAAAGTATAATTGTTTCACTCTTCTACTGGTGGATTAAATATATGTATACAAAAAATAAAAATAAATAAACAGACATTTACGTATAATGTACATGCATAATTGTATATTACTCCACAAATACATAAGTAGAAAAATTAAGAAACACTTATCCACGAGAGAGAAGTCATTTTCTCCATATGCACATAAGCAAAAAAATTGAGAGAAATTTTATAATGTTACAAACCTCTTCATAAAATGTCATTGCAGTTAGCCGGTAACCTGCTATTAGCAAATATTCTTTCACAGCACAGTTAAGATCCTGACGTTCATTGTCCTTCAAATGGCCCAAGTCAGAAAGTACATTATTTCTCTTCTGTCGCATAAATTCTGGACCATGGTTTACGGACACATTTACATCCGCCCCTAAATGCCAGCCAAAATTGGAGATATTTAAAATAGAAATTAGCAATTACCTAATGAAAGAGAAATTTATGTAGTGCATAACATACAATGTGCCAGAAATTGCAGGTGAATGCAACTTTGAATTTGAACTGAATTCCAAAACAACACTGGAGACAAGTGTGATACCATGTTCATCATAGTCATCTAACCCTGCCATTTTACTAATAAACTCATGCTGGAGAACCTAAGATAAGCATATCTGTCCATGACTAATTGACTGACTACACCTTAACAATTGAAGGTCTATACAAGAACCACGGTGTTGGAGAAACTCAAACTATGCTACTAACAAATTGAAATCAACACATAAAAAAGATGTCTTACAAAAAATCCAAAACATATAAAGGACTTTCTCTTCCAACACCAAAAAAACTTTGCTAGTTACCATTTAAGTCGCTTTTAGAAAAATCAGTTTTCTTCTGTAACTCAGTCTTAAGTTTCAAAATGTCCTCTTGGGCTAAGCGGAGCTCATACTCGCTGATTGCTAATTTTTCTATTAGTGCTTCTTTCTCCTCTAGCAAACTCTGGGGATCAGCAACTGATTTACAAAAATGAACAAGAAAATAATCAGTAATTATCAATTTATCATTTCATTGATGGTTAATGTAAAGATAAGGTTACAATTTTTTAAAGATGAAATGACAATCATTTAGAGATGCTTTTTTTCTTTCAATGAAATTATATGTTGTAAATTGACAGAAGATAAGGTATCATCCTAAAAATACAAACAAATATGCTAAACAAAAGATTAAATAGTTAAGAAATTACAAAATAAAAACTAATTGGGGTTTTTTCTTTTTTAGAATAGACTCTGAAAGAGGCACCAATTTAAAATCCCACCAATCAAATACCAAGAAAATGAAAACAAATCAATTTTGTTGAGAACACAATACCACTTGAATAAAAATACAAACTCAATCATGACATTAAAAAAAAAGTAAATTCACTAGACATTAAGAATTTAGATGTGTAACATCAAAAATAACTTAGGAATTAGGACAGTTTTATAGGTAAATTAATCTTGAAATGCTATTAGATTCAGAAGGTCCACCTTTCTAAATTGCAATCTAAAAGGCAGAGGTAATGATATCCCTAAATTTAGTCTTGACAGATACTTGATTGGTTTCCATACCAAGGCTCAATACAATTAAGTCTATAGCGTCTACCAATTTCGCCATATCCCCCTTTTGGTTTGTGATTCGGATCTAATTACGATACCGTTTTCCTTTTTCTTTCATTTAGATTATGAAAGAACTCTTGAATTCATTAGATAGTGATTGGCATAGTGAACACTGTTTCCTTCTAGTTTATAAGAAATATGTGCTTCATTTTCAATTCTTCCTCCATGTATTTTTCATATATTAAGTACTTGCTTAAGAAAAAACTCTACTCCAATATTTCTTTCAACCGTTTTCATCATATCAGAAAATAAAGCAAAGAAATTTCACGATTTAAAGCCTTCTTGTTTTACAATTTAAGCACAAACAATTTAGATATCCTAGCTGCCCCCAAGAGCTTACCATGTGTATAAGTATCCTTTTTATAGGTTCTCAAAAAATGCAAACCATTGTAATGACAACCTTTATATGATCATGAAGAGAAACTCTTTTTTCTTTTGGCATCACGTTATTATAATTGTAACTGAAAAGGTTTTCAATCAAATCCAAAGAAGCAATGGTCTTCAAATTGTTTACATCCATTTGGGAACAATTCCTGTGACCGTATAATAACTCAAAAATTAATTATGAAAAATAAAGCTTAATAAAATCAATATAAACTTCCGTGAAAAGCCATCAATAACAAAGAAAAATCAAGTAGAAGAACAACACTCCAATCTACTGTTTACCATAATATCATGACCAAATCAAACAACAGAGCATTTTGGAAGAATCCAGAATGTAGGAAGGTAATTACTTATTATATATGTATGTATGTATATATATATATATTACATATTAATGGGAGAGAGTAAAAGAAGAAAAATTTGACCTCGAAGAGAGTTGAAGCGAGAGATCTGATCGGGAGGGAAGTGGGAGGGATTGGAGAAGAACTCCTTGAGGCGAATGGCCTGATCGTCTCGGCCATCATCAAGGAGCTCGTGCAGAAGCTCGAATGCCGTCAACAAGTAGTTCTCCTCCAGTAGGAAATTCACTACGCAATTGCACAGTGACGACCTCTCCACGTCCATCGAGCTTCTGATCCACGAATACCTAATTCCAGTTTCTCCAAGACGCCATTGATGGGCGAAGAAGGAAGAAGAATGAACTTCTCTTACAGTGTTAGATCTCTCCTGTCTTTGAATTTTCTCCAGATCGAGTAATTTGAAGCGAAACAGGAGTGAGAGGTTGTCTACTATGCACCCGTATCATTGATTATGTCACTTCGTCTTCTCAGCCGTTTATTTTTCTGACAAGTGTTACCCTTGCTGTTGATTGTTATGATGGACTTTCCTAGAGATGTGGGAATTAGGATCCGTGCGTTAAATGTGTAGGACTGATACCGGTCGGGTTGCGCGTTTTTTTCATAACATAAAATTCAATTCAGAATTTGGTTTTCGGTCTCGATTTGGTTTTCGGTCTGGATTGGTGCAATCTAAAAACTGATTGACTAAACCAGAAAAAACCGATCGTTTTGGACTGTAGTCGGTTAAATCGACCAAACCGAATTTCTTATTTTTTTTTAAAAATTTTAATTTTTTTTTTTTAAAGTTTTAGTTAAAAAACTAAAAAAATTTATTGTTGGAATCCATTTTTGTGCATTTTTAAAACATAAATATATAGGGCCAGTTCTTAAGTCCCTCACCGGACTTAGTCCAACAAGTGGGACCCAAAAAAAATTGCCAAGTGTCAAGCTATTGAATTATTTGAGGTTTTTATTATTACATGATTTTACTTGATGAGCCGGTGACATAAACCGGTTGTAAAAAAAAATTGAATCATGGTCTGAAAAGTATGGGCAAAATAGTAATTTGCAGGTAAAAAAAGTCTACAGTGGAGGGCAATAAGGTAAAATTAGTATTGTGTTCAAACATATTTACGAAATTGTGATAGTAATGTTTAAGAGTCACTTAATAATTTTTAAATGAGTAGTCAGGAATAATGTTGCATGTAAAAGTAATGAATTTCCAGTAACTCATCTGCATATAAATAACATTTTGATGTCAGTAAGTAATATTAAATAGAGTGGTTAGGAATAACATAATAGCTGAAAGTAAAAAACCGAAAGTAATTATTGTTTGTTTTTTTGTGAGTAACAAATGAATTGTCTTAGTGAATATCTCAGTTTTGTTTGACTTGTTTAATGGTTAGAAGAATGAATTACCACTGATTATGTAGCTTTAGGTTGTATAGTTAATTTAGAATGAATTTTGGCCATTATATGGTATTTGGTATGTAAGACTTTCCCTTTGCATAAATTACTTTATAATCTCCTGATGTGTAACACAATTAGAGTATAATAATAATAATACTACTAAACGTACCATATTTAAGTTATAATATTTGTATGATTGCTCGATTAGGAGTCACTACTTCGTTAAAAAAAGTGTGATTAAAATATTTCTCTTGTTACATCCATGAATCTAGATAGTCATAAGCAAATGTACTAAAGATTTAATATAATGACCCAAGACCTCTAAGCGTAGAAAAAGAAGCTTCAAGGAGTTCTACACCTTTTGATATATATATATATATTGTGAATTCGTACCCATTTTTTGATCTGCAAATGGTAAAATTTTAAACCGAAAATAGCACTAAATATAATAAGAGTTAGGGATACCTTCCTATATTCACAATAGCTAAATGAAAATGACATTTAAAATAAACCAAGCACAGTTGAAACGCAATAGCCAAAATGAATGTCTGAACACAAGTAGAGTTGAGATAGATTAGTCAAAATTAGTGTCCCAACAAATACACTTACAATATCAAAGTTCGGATTGAGCACAACTCATCCTTGGGCATTGTAGTAAAGGATGTTATCTGTAAATGATCTCTTTGCTGATAACTTCGAACAATGTCCAAGAATTGCGAATAGAGTGGCTCGTGCCCTTACAAAACTTCACTATGCAAGAGGATGATGTATGCCTTGTTATCCTTTTGTATTAAATCTCTTATTACGGTTCATGCTTGCCCTTTCTAATAGAAATATCAGTTTTGTTCAAAAAAGAAAAGGTAATTCTAGGCATTTGACCTTCATGTTAATGGATTATGAGAATATGCGACCTCATAAGATGGATACCCCTTTATCTTTTCTCTAATAAACTGTCTATTGAAAACACAGTTGATAGTTATAGACCAGTATATTTAATCCAAACTACTCTTCATGCTTCTGTTAGACTTCTCTACGGTTTGCTTTTAATAAATCTGCAAGAGATTATATTGATTATAATTATATTATGCTCAATCATTGTTATTTGAGGGTCATGAGAATGATTCAGATTCTTCTACTGCCCTTGTGATTAGTTGCTTTGTCCTAGCTGTAGGTTGTTATTCTGTTGAGCTATCTGTCACTAGCTCCTCCTTGTATTTTCATCACTTGCATCAACTCTATTAATAGTGGAATATAGCTCAGTTATGCTCACCATTACAGAGCATAATTTTCTCTCATTCAAACCCTTCTTTTCTGTGTTTTCTCTTCTCCCGTTAAAAAGTTTCTTTTTTATTAATTAAACAATTTAATCAACCAAAGATTATTCTGAAAACTGAAACTACTTGCTACTCAACAAAGATTTTATTATTATTATCATGGCGTCTGAGGAAGCACCAGAGAGCCCTCTCCTTGTGAACCCAACTGCGTAAAGACCAGCATTTCCCTTCCAACCTTGTGGAAATGGGGCTTTGGGGAATCCATTTTTGGAGAAAAATTCACCTTCCTGATTCATAGCAAAACCAGAATAAGATCAGTATAAATGAATAAAAATGACTCTGATCGAAGAAAGCTTTTTTGGGCTTTCCTCTGTTTTTGAAACTAAAAACATAGTAACTTTTTTTTCAGAACATTTTCTCACCTGAAGCCATGAAGGAACGTTGCTGCGATAACCAGTGGCGAGAATGACTGAGTTAATGTCAAGAGTTTCGCCATCGACGAGTTCGACTTGGTTACGTGTGAATCTCTTGATTCCGGCAACGACTGTAATATCTCCGGATTTGATCTTCTCTAATGTTCCAAAATCTAAAACTGGGGTCTTTCCTTCTGTATTTTTCAGCGTTAATGGTCATGTTGAAGGTCTTTTTAGGCCATATTTTTCAATATTTCCGAGAACTAACCATGACAAGAACAACATGAGATTGTCAACAAGCCAGAGTGGGAGCCATGCCATTAATAATACAGCGAGTTCGAATGTTGATTTTCTGAAAATTTCTCTGGGTAATTAAAAATTTATGTTGTTTGCTTAAACAAATTAAAAACAAACTAAATGACAATTGGTACCCGGTTGAAGGAGGTCCCTAAGGGTATATGTGTATTTTTGTATCATTAAATCAACACATTCAAATCCTACCATTCACTCTAAAAACTAACATATCCTATGGCTAATAATAATGTTGGACTAAGTCCTGAAAATGGGAACTGAGGGACTAAAGAAGTCCCCAATATATAGAACATAATTTCATTTTTTTTATTTAATAATTAATAATTATAAAATATTATATTATTATATATTATATTGTTCGGTCGGTTTCGGTTCCGCCGGTCGGTCCGAACAAAATTTTCAAATCGACCGAATAATTGCAGTTTGCGCCGTTGGCGGTTTTTTCGGTGTTCGGTTTAATCGATTTCGGTTTTTTCAGTATTCGGAAGGTCGGTGTATACGGTTTTTTCAATTTTTCTGATTTTATGCTCAGTCCTAATTGCAAGATAGGTCAAAGTTGACCTTTTGACATTTTATATAGGAAACTCCACTAAATAATTTTTTTACCAATGGTCAAATTTTAAATAAATTCTATATTTATTTAAAATTTATATGAAATTATTATGTACATTTGCATAATTTTATTTATAGAATTTATTAATTATTTTCATTAAATTTATATTAATGTCATATAAATTTTAAATAATATTTTAATTATAATTTATTTAAGTTTATATTTGTTCTAGTTTTTTAATTTAAGAGTGATAACAAGAGATTATATATTATATGTTTAATGTAATATTAAATATTATACGTAAATTTTAAATTTAAATTTCTTACTAATTTTTTAAAAAAAGTAATTTGTTGCCGATTGACAGTAAATTATATTATATGTTTAATATGATATTATTCTAATGAATGAGTTTAAGTTTAATTAAATTTTATTTAAGTTATAAAATATATGATTTTATTATTTTTAAATAATTATTATTGTAAAATATCTCAAAATATCATATTTTAATTTGTTTAATTATTTATTATTGTAAAAAATTTCAAAAATATCATATTTTAATTTGTTTAATTATTTATTATTTTTAAATAATTATTATTGTAAAATATCTCAAAAATATCATATTTTAATTATTTATTTTATTTTATTTAAGTGTTTACAAACTACCGTTAAATATAAGAATATAATGTTAAATATAAGAATATTCTGTTAAAGTTAACATTAAAAATAAATAAAAAACCGTTAAAACAAAAAAATTCGGTTATCTACACACTTATTATATAGAAGAGATATTCCCCTAGTAATGTTTTTCACAAAAATAAACTTTTACTCATTTATAATGACTTAAATGCCCAAAACTAACATTAAGCCTCCCCATATCAAAAGAAGAAGTTTATTGCAACAACTATTGTCTTCTACTCATCTCTTCTCTAAATCATTATAACAAAATCTAAATCACAAAAGATCAAAGAAAGAGTTTGATTGACAAAGAGAAACTCATGCTCTATAGTTTTGACATCATTCTTTAGAAAAATTCCCAAAGTTGAAGGAAAAATAATTATTTGTAGCAATTGATAATTAGTAAGTTTTTTTGTTATTTATAAGTTATGGGTGTGTTATTACATAACTTATGTGTGTGTTTTCGCACTATTCTAGGCTTAAAAATCAACCAAAAAAAATTAGTTTTTTTTTTTGAGATTGTGAGTTTTCGTTTGAAATATGTGATTCAGGGTTTTTTGGTTCGGACATGGTTCGGACCTAGCTCGAAGATGGTTCAGACCAGGTTCAGACCTTGTTCAAATATGGTCCAAACTTAGTTTGAATTTGATCCGAACCAAGTCCAAACTAGGTCCGAACAAGGTCCGAATCATGTATGAACTTGGTCTGAACATAAAAACCCTAAATCGCAAAAATCACATTAAATTCGTTGTCTTAACATAAAATTCATTTTTTTTTTGCAAAGTTTGCAGCCCAGAATAGTTCGAAAAACAACTATAAACTATTATATAACACATAACCTATAAACAACAATAGTACTTACTCATTATCAAAAACTCTTTCTTCCTTTAACTTTGCTAACTTTTGAATGAATCAAATAGTAAGATGATGACTTTGGAAGAGAGAGAGAACAAAATTTTGATATAGATAAAGATGGTATCTGCAATTCGTGAGTTAGGTGAGGAGAAAGAAAGATGATAAAAATTTATGGTGGTTGTGGTTGCAAGATCATGAGAGAGAAGAGGAGAATAGAAAGAGATGGGAGAAGAGAAAGAGAGAACCTTAATTTGTGTTAAGGGTATTTATGAGATACAATTCTTCTTGTTTTTCTTTCTTTTTCTTTTTAACGTTAAATGGATTCAAACTTGGGACCTTACCTCCATTTGATGAGAAGAAGTATGGTATCATTAGAATATGCCTGTAACAAAGATATAATTATTATGGTTGAAGTTATGCAATTACAATTTTTGATTGAAAGAGTGAATATGAATTATGTAACGCCCTACTACCCAAGAACCGTTATACTGTGTATTTTAAATAGTGCTAAACTCAGTAAACGAGTCATTTAGCCATAATCGTGTAACTAAACGTGATTAACGATTTAGGGTTAAAATTTTTGGTCAAAGATACAAATGTTTCACTAAAATTTTTACTGTACACATGGGATCCCAAAATACATTTAAAAGGTTAATTACAATAAAAGAGTTACAACCTGCCAACCTAAGCGGCAAAATAGGGTTTGACCCTAGTTCCTCTTTAAACCCTCAGCCATGAGCAGCCGCATATGTACACATCGTCACCTAAGCTCTCCAACTCAAGGATGATCCAGCTTTCTTTTCCCTTTACCTGCACCACATAGCATTTGTGAGCTAAGGCTCAAAAAGAAAACTTAAACATGCTCATAAGCCGTTAACAACATATATCCAAATCATAACAAGCATGCCTAGTAGTAATAACCCTACTCATGCATGCATACCATTCATATAAATGACTACAGTGTCATAAGGGACCAATTTCCCTAGATAAATGATCAATAAATCATATCGGGGTCCAATGCCAAAAATACATGATTATGGAATCATACTAGTTCAAGGCCCTAGGATATGGGACTAATGAGTCACCCTGAGGCCCTTTGCCTTGTCCTCTGTATAACCAATCTTGGAACTGGCCCAGCGTACCTAGCGCTTTAGTTATTTTTGACCTATAGGTCGGTCAAGCGTATGATGCGCTCCTGGTTAGACTAAACCATATGGATCAGCGCTCCGCGCTATTGCCATGCTTGACTAATAAGTCAATGCCTTACGACCAACACTCCATCGCGCTAATGTCGTCCTTAACTAATAAGTCAATCATTTACGACCAGCACTCACCATGCTAATGTCATCTTTGACTAATAAATTAATGCTTTACAACCAGCACTCACCGTGCTAATATCGTCCTTGACTAATAAGTCAATGTTTTACGACTAGCACTCACCGTGCTAATGTCGTCCTTAACTAATATGTCAATGCTAGGATATGGGACTAATGAGTCACCTCGGGCCCCATTGCCCTATCCTCTATATAACCAGCTTTGGAATTGATCCAGCGTACCTGGCGCTGAGTTTTCCCTGACCCATAGATCGGTCAAGTGTATGATGTGTGATTAGTGCTCAAAAATATCATTTTATTAGTTTTAAAGTTTAAACTTAACTAAGTTTTAATTAATATTTTCATGGATATATTGTAATATATTTTATATTTGAAAATAGTAATTTTAATTTAATTTGTGTTTGATTTTCAAGAAGTAAAATGTATTTTGACACAAAGAAAAAGAAAGAATAATTATAATTGAAGAAATCATACAAAAAAGTGGCATTTTTTAATACAAATTAAGCCCAAATCCGAGCCCAGCCCAAACAAAACCTGCCACCAACAACCAACACGTGGCATCCTCTGGATCGGTGAGTCACGCCTAGCCGAGCCCAGCCTAGGACACCAGTGCGTGACACGTGTCCCAAGCTGAGCCACATGCCTGACGCGCTGCACCTCCTGATGCAGCGGGCCCCACTCACCTGACACAGTCCCATGCGCCTGCCACCATTGCCACGCACCTGACGCGCACCTACCATGCATGAAGCCGAGCCAACCAAGGGTTGCCACGTCGCTCACCTGTCCCCCATGACCCAACACCACTTGTCCCACTTCCATCAGTTTTTGTAGCCACTTTCCCACTATTTTGTACACGATTTTACACATTTTGGATCATATTTTCACTATAAATAGAGAGCTAAATGTAGGGAAAAAATCATAAGATTTTAGAGTGGAAAAAAAGACACCTTTTTATTTTGTTTTTTTCTTATTTCTAGCTTAGTTTTGCTTGTTTTAGGTGACAAAAACTAGTGAACTATTTTAGAAATATTTGTGAGATTAGAGTGTAGTTGTTGTACTTCTCACTCTCAATAGTGATATTGATTCTTCTTATGCTTCATTTCCATATCTCATTAATTATTTTGTTTCTCATCTTCTAATTTCTTTTCTAAAATTATTTAGCATCTTTTACATAAGTTCAGTCATGTTTTTCTTATGTAACTTAAATTGTTAATTTATTTTAGTATATTTGTTATATTGTATGTCCTAAACTGCATTCTGCTAGTGGTATTTTGTCGCTCTTTGCTATATAATATGATATGCTATGAAATTAGGAGTTAGATTCAATTCAATCTAGATTAATTTATTTGTGCTTTTAACATATACATCTTCTAGTTGCAATTAATGATATAGAATTGCAACTGTGTTTTGAGTTAATATCAATATTAGAATAGGTTTTACAGCACTGCATCTCTACCTTGCCATGCTCTTTATCTGATCACTTTCTCTAATCTATCATTTTAATTTCACAAAATCCATCTCTTTAATTTTACTTTATTTTTATCTTTAACTTTACTAATTTAATCTTTAGTTGTGTTTGCCTCTCTGTGAATATGACAAGTCCAGTTTACTACTACGACTACTTAGAAGTTTATTGGGCGATATCAATTTTTGACGTCGTTGTCGATGAGGTAATTCTACAATTGAAGGTTTGCATAGTAAATTAATTTTTTTAATAAAAAAAAGGTAGTATAATTTTTTAATTTATCTTTTATTTTTTTTCCTTGGTAATTTTTATTTTTAGTTTCTTTTTTTTATTTATTCATTTTTTTATTGTTTTATTTTATTTAATTATTCTACTTTTAGGTTTAGAATTTTATTATCTAGATTTAGATTTTTTCCGAAAAAAAACATAAAATTTTGAATCATAAAATTTTAAAGCATACAAAAAATAAAGTATTGAGAACATTTGTGTAATTTTAGAAATCAGTAAAAATCAAACTTGTTCTCTCTTAGAAAAATTAGTTCTTAAATAAGGTATTTGTTAGCGTTACCCTCCAACTTTTTCTAAGAACCTCGGGGAGTTCTAGAAAAGCTGTTGGACCTAAAGTGGTACATTGGCAGTCTTCCCAATTGGCTTAAGAATATTTTTGGTGTATACTTATTATGCTATTATACACTTGTGCCTATAATACTTACAAAAAAATAAAAATAAAAAAATAACAAATGAATGAAGAAGATCATCGGCGTTTTGAGTACTATTATCCAATATATGTATCTTCACTTCAACACAATCTAAAATCTAGTGCTACTGAGGGTACTAGCAATTTTAGAGGTGCCCACCAACTTAGCGAAAGAGAGTACCTTAAATCTGAAGTTGAATTCTTGGCTAGAAAATTCTAAAACTTGAAAGCTAAGTATGGTCGAAAAAGTAACGAGGTCATAAGGGTAGAGTCTGATGTACCATATTTTGACTATGAAAGAGTCGACCATTTTGCTCAAGATTACTCAACTGTTAGAGAAAGGGAGGAAGCCTTTCAATACTATTCTTACTACAAGAACAATAAACTTAGCTAAAAAAAAACCACGTTGCTTCAAGTTGGAAGTCTAAGTACAACTACTGTGCACCGATTGGTTGGGAATCGACACCATCTAGTAGGAATGTTGAGCACAATTTTTCTAACTCCTACCATGAACCTCCACATAATGTCAAGACTAATATGGATTCCTTAGAGGAAACATTATACACAATTATGGAGGAACAAATAAACTTTACTGAACACATAAGAAACATTACTAAACACATTATGGAGGAACTTAGAGAAATTTGGACTCAATTTTTAGAATTGACCGACAAAGTTAATTCACATTATTTCAGCATTGTGAATTGGTTAAAGAACTAATGGATTACTTAGTTTTTATATTCTGGAAAAGACAATCTATCTCGTATGTATGATGTTTGTTGACCCTTGATTTGGTCAACGTCACGGAGTCAAGTAAAACGATAAAAACAAGATGAAATCAAGACAAAAAGATAAACGACACAAAATATTTGTAGTGGTTCGGCCCCAAAGAATGGTAATTGTTATATTATTTCATATAATATAATATTAGATTAAATAATGTGACAAAATGTGATTTGTCACACCTTGTAACATAGTATTGAGAGTCACAAAATTGAACACATGTGTGTGCCCAAATGTGACATATTTTGGAGTTACAAATTTGTAACTCCCAAATATTACCCAATAATGTGTATATTATATGTTACATATTTGAGATTGGATTTCATAAATCCATAATGAAATATAGTTGTTGGAGACATGTTTTTAACTCCCAATAGGTGTTTGGAGGTTACAAAATCATGTGGGAAAGGATTTGGGACGTTTAGGAACGTTTTGGAAAAATGACTTTTTTGTGCTGAAAATGGCCTGTGGCCGTGGCCATTGACTTTTAGTGGCCGCGGCCTGGGGGGCAGAAGCCAGTGGCCGCGGCCACTGATGATCCTGGGCGCGGCCAGTGAGGCTGACAGCCTATATGGTTTTTCAGTTTTTTCCAAATTAAACGGTTCTAACATCCCAAATAACTCCAAAATCTTCATTTTAATTCCACAAACATCTAATTAAACATTGGTAACAACCATGGGGGTTGGTGGAATTTGAAATTCAAAGGGGTATCTCAAACTCTATAAATAGGAGCCTAATGCTCACTTGTAAGACACACCATTTTTCCATCCACAAAGCACTTGGCTGGAAAATACACCATAGAGGCTTGATAATTCCAGAGAGTTATTTCCTAGAGAGATCCCTTAGTGCTTAGAGAATAGGGTGAAATAAGCTTTTGGACAAAGGTTTTTAACCTTGTTCGAGTTGGTGATCCCCACTACTCTACAATTTGGTTGTGTGAGAGTTTGTTTTTTCATTGATCTTTTCATTCTGTTGTTCTTCTTGTATTATTGGTGTATTGAGTTTGTAATCCTCTACTTCTATTTCTATTTACATATTCATTGGTATATTTTGTTTTAGGGTTTTAGTTCTTATAATTCTCTTCATTCTCTTATTTCTATTTACTTGTATTTTAAGCAATTGAGTTGTAATATTTATTTAATCAATTACATTGTCTATTGTATTTTTTGCATAGAGTTGTATTTTGGTTTTTCCACTTTTCCATTGAGCAATAACATATATTCTCTAACAGTAATAACCTACATCCACTTAGTGTTCTTTCCCTTTAATTTATTAAAAACATCATGGCACTTGCAAAATCATTTAAGCATGCAAAATCTTTATTTTCATCATATTCTAAATCATTTAAACACCAAAATCAGCAAGCTTAACAAATCAAGAATCCATCTTTTTCATCATGCTTCACAGAATTTACACAATAACCATACATGTTTAAATCTATACAAATAAATCACAAACCCTAGCATGTAACTATTATCATATTGTTATTCTAAGAAAATCCCTGTCATCACATAGACAATTAAATCATAGGCATGCCTCTAAGATCACAAGAGTCTATATTTAATTACCATGCCAATATTTACATAGGATCCTAGAACATGGGTCTAACAAAATTGAAATACCAAACATACAAGAAAGATCCCTATACATGCTTAAGCCAAAAGCTTTCATTAACATGAACGTAGAATAATTAAAAATCACCATATCCAAACATTCAACCTCATAAATATACTTATCAATATACACACAAAATATCATGAACCCTAGATGAAGACTAGGTTGAAACCTACATTTACACAAGCATAAAAATATGAACAATCATTATATTCAAATATCTCAAATCAAACACAAGCTCACAAAGATCTCTCAAAAACAAAACAAATTACAACTGGCAAATAAAATCAAACATAGCCTTCTCTTTTTTCACAAGAGAAAAAAAAATATAGCTTTCTTTCTTTCTTGAGCAAAAAAAAAAAAACTTAAATCAACACATGGCATAGATTCAAATAAGCATCAAAACTTCAAAATCCTTTCAATAAAACAACAAAATTAACACATAGGTTTAGGGATCAACTACCTCCTTGATAGAACCAATACCCAAAAGGCAACCACTCTTGAATACCCTAGGGTTTTCGAAACCCATAACAAGAAAAGGAGAACAAAAAAATCTTAGGATTGTGGGGGGAAGAAACCTTAGACTTAGAAAATTAACAAAAAAAAAATATTCAACAATACAAGAAACCATGCCTATGACTTTCCAAGACCTTCTTCTTCTTCCTCCTTTCTTTTCTTCCTTTCTTTCTCCTTCTCTCTCTTCTCACGTCCACTCTCTCTCTCTTTAGTCGTGGGTTCCAAATGAGCATAATGCTCTCTTCTTTTTTTCCTTCCCTCTTTATTCTAACTTAACCATAATAGCCTAAGGAAAAAATTGGTAAGTTTCCTAATTGTGTCTATTTTCTTTTATTTTAATTTTATTTGATTTTATCTTAACTGATAGAAATATAAAGATGACAACCTCCATTCCCTTTATAGCTATTGTCTTCATTTTAATTGCCAAATAAAATAGGAATAAAATCACTCACCTTCCCACTATGCTCACACGTTCGCACTCTCCCTTTCCCTTTCTTTTATTATTATTTTTCAATTAAATAAATCTAATATAAGGAAACTATAAACTGTGTAGAAAGTTCTACACAAGTGCACCATGCAACCATGCACATGCACACACTCAATAACTAGGGTGTATCACTACCTACCATGCACTTTGGTGCATTCAACCAAAACTCAATTATTCACATATTAAAATAAATAAATAAACAATTAACAATAACATTCACAAAATTCTACCAAACAATTCTAACAATTAATTTAAACAAATAAATAAAATAATTCACAACACTTAACAATTAAATAAAATAAAGCACAAAATTTAAATAATTATAAAAAAAATTTTGGTGTGCTACAATATACCCTCCTTAATAGGAATTTCGTCTCGAAATTCTTTCTTACCAAATAATTCAAGGTATCTTTATCTCATGTCTTTCTCCAACTCCCATATTGCTTCTCATTCCATACTATTCTTCCACAGGACCTTAACTAGTGGAATCCTTTTGGATCTCAGTTCCTTGATTCCCTTTTGAATAACGCGCTCTAGCTGTTCATCATAACTCAGGTCCTACTTTAGCTGTAATGACTCGTAACTCAAAACATGAGAGGGATTTGACACATACTTACGCAACATCGAGATGTGAAAGACGTTATGCGTTTCAGCTAGTGCTGGGGGCAGTGCTAAATGGTAAGCAACTTGTCCTACTCTGTCCAAAATCTCAAATGGACCTATATATCTAGGGCTTAACTTCCCTTTCTTTCCAAAACGCATAACACCCTTCATCGGCAAGACTTTCAAGAATACAAACTCACCCACTGAAAACTCGATGTCCCATCTCTTCAGGTCAATGTAGCTCTTTTGGCTACTCTGCGCGGTAAGCATCATTTGGCGAATCTTCTCAATCACCTCATTGGCATCCCTAACTGCCTCGGGGCCTAAAATCTGCTTCTCCCCCACTTCATTCCAGTGTAAAGGAGATCTACACTTGCGCCCATAAAGCATCTCATAGGGAGCCATCCCAATGGTATATTGGTAACTGTTATTATAAGAGAACTCCATTAGGGGTAAGTATCTGTTCCAAGACTCTGAAAAGTCAAAAGCACAACATCTCAACATGTCCTCTAGAATTTGTATAGTTCTCTTTGACTGCCCGTCAGTCTAGGGATGAAACGCAATGCTAAACTTTATCCTTGATCCCATAGCTCTCTGTAGCCCCTTCCAAAAGTTTGATGTGAAAATTGACCCTCGATCAGAATTATCGACTTTGGCACCCCATGAAGTCTCATTATCTCACTTACATACAATTCTGCATATTGGTCCGTTGAGTATGTGGTCTTAACAGGCAGAAAATGGGCGGACTTAGTGAGCCTATCCACTATTAACCACACAAAATCATGCTACTTGGTGGTTCTGGGTAACCCTACCACAAAATTCATTGTTATATCCTCCCATTTCCATTCCGGAACGTAGAGCGATTGAAGTAACCCTACTGATCTTTCGTGTTCTGCTTTGGCTTGCTGGCATGTTAAACATCTGGCAACAAACTCAGCAAAATCCTTATTCATTCCATGCCACCAATATAACACCTTAAGGTCTTGGTACATTTTCGTGGACCCTGGGTGTAAGGAATAGGCTGTTGTGTGCGCCTCTTTCATCATACTTTCCTTAATCTCAACATTGTCAGGCACACAAATCCTATCCTTGTATCTCAGCAATCCATCGTTGGACATTGTGAAGTCACTGCTACCACCTTCTTGTACCAAAGCCTCTTGCTTCATTAGGGCTTCATCCATTTTCTGCCCTTCTCGAATTTGTTCCAGTAGGGGGGATTGTAACGTGAGGTTCGCTAGGCTTCCTGTCACAAGTTTGATGCCTGCATTTATAATCTCCTTATGAAGAGGCATCTCTATTGTATGTAGTGCTGAGGCACTGCCATGTCCCCCCCCCCCCCTACTCAATGCATTTGCACACATTGGCCTTGCCTGGGTGGTATAGAATCTCACAATCGTAGTCCTTCACTAATTCCAACCACCTTCGCTGCCTCATATTCAGTTCCTCTTGTGTGAAGACGTACTTCAGACTTTTGTGGTCAGTGTAGATTTCACACTTGTCCCCATATAGGTGATGTCTCCATATCTTTAGTGCGAACACCACTGCTGCCAACTCAATATCATGAGTGGGATATCTTTGTTCATAGTCTTTGAGTTGTCTAGAAGCATAAGCCACTACCTTCCCATCTTGCATCAACACACAACCTAAGCCGTTCTTCGATGCGTCACAATACACCACAAATTTTCTGACCTCTGTGGGAACACAAAGAATAGGCGCAAAAATCAACTTATCCTTCATGATCTGAAAGCTTTCTCCACATTTCCCAGTCCATGCAAACTTCTGATGTTTGTTAAGTTGGTTAAGGGTGTAGCGATCTTTGAGAAACCCTCGACAAACTTTCTATAGTAATCTGCCAATCCTAAGAAGCTTCGAACTTCTAAGGCATTCTTCAGCTGGGGCCAGTCTCTAATGGCCTTGATCTTTGATGGATCTACTGCTATTCCATTCTTGGACACTATATGCCCTAGGAAAGTTACTTGTTCCAACCAAATTCACACTTAGAGAACTTAGTGTATAGTTGATGTTCTCGTAGTCTTTTCAGGGTCAACCTCAAATGCTCCTCCTTGGTCTTCGAGTAAATAAGGATATTATCTATGAACACTACCACAAAGTTGTCCAAATAGTCCTTAAATACCTTGTTCATCATGTCCATAAATGTTGCTAGGGCGTTAGTGAGTCCAAAAGACATTACTAGGAACTCATAGTGCCCGTCGCGAGTTTTGAAAGTCATTTTCAGAGTGTCTCCCTCTTTCACTTTCAACTGATGGTACCCGGATCGCATATCAATCTTTGAGAATACTACTGCCCCTTGCAGTTGATCAAAAAGGTCATCTATCCTAGGCAAAGGATATTTATTCTTAATGGTGACCTTATTGAGTTCTCGGTAATCGATGCACATTCTAATGCTCCTATCCTTCTTTTTCACAAATAGGACTGGTGCTCCCCATGGCGAATGGCTAAGTTGTAACGCCCTACTTCCTTAGAGCCGTTACCAAGTGAGTTTTAAAAGAAAAATTTGTGCAATTAACTCGCTAACCGAGATTTTGAAACGAAAGTGTGACTAATTAAAAGTTAAGGCTGTAATCTTTGAAAATGCGTTGTTTCAATAAAAAACTTCTAGTATTAAACATTTGGGATCCCAAAATAAGGTTTGAAAACTATTTACATCTTGAAATAAGTTTACAGTTGATCAGATCTAAAAATCATAGATTATTACAGCCATTTTTGAATAAACCCTCAACCAAAGCAGTCGGGCAGGCCAAACATGTACGCGTCGCTTCACGCTGTCCGTACTCATGGCTGGTTGACTCAATCTTTGCCCTTACCTGCAACACAGAGCACCCGTGAGCCGAAGCCCAGCAAGAAAACTCATGCAGTACATAACATATGCAAATTATACAGTTAATCATACCAGATAGTCCACAGATAAACAAGTCAACCATTAGACTAAGCAAACACGGCCGTGCCGCCCCAGAAACCTTACCAAAGCCTGGGGTCTCGGTCCTTACCGTAAGGATATCACATTTATCCACTGGGTCCGACCCTGACTATAAGCATCCCAGGTGCTAAGTGCTACTTCCGGCCCCACTGCCGTTCTCGGCCTTCCGTCGTTCTCGGCTCCATTGCCGTTCTCGGCTCCGCGCCGTATCATTCAACTATAATCACAGATAGTCTAACTCAAATAACATTTGAACATATATATCAATTCAATAAAGTCTACACCCTAACATATAATGCAATATAGGGCCATGCCCTGCAATCACACTATGGGCCCATGCCCTATCCCACGGGTGTTATAGTTTTCTTACCTGTATTCCGAGCTTTCCGATGCACCAAGGCCACAAGCACGGTCCTCTAGCACGAGCCTCCTCGAAATCCTAGTCACAACACACATATAAGACTTTTAATACTAACCAACCCAAAACCATTTCCCGAGACCAATCCCGTACTTTCGGGACTCCCAAATTCCTAAAACAATCCATTGGAAACATCCCCCGAACCCCCGGAGCAAAGGCTCGAAATTGCGAAATTTCCCATCCTGAAAATAGCCTAGCGCCGCGGCGCCCAGCAAGTCAGAAGCCTCACCCTTCCTGGAATCAGCCTCGCGCCGCGGTGCCCAAGAACAGGGCCGCGACGCTCCTTCGCGAACCCAGATTTTTGGGTTTTCTCTTGCGTTTTTCCCGAACTAAAACCTCTCCAAATCATCCCAAACAAATACCTAAACCCCAAGATCAATTTAAAACATCAAATAAACCATCTAACAACCCATAAACTCTAGATTCAAGCTCAAAACACAAACATACCCAACAATCCACCCTTAGATTGCAAAATCAGCAACTTCAAACTAAAACTTTAAAAACTTAACTCAAGCTTTAAATTTCACAAATCAAAACAGAAACAACTCTTAAATATGCATAAAATCCTTACCTTAAGTAGAGAATTCACCCAAAAGCCTCCTTGATCTCCTCCTAAACTCCCACTTCAGCCCCTTTTTCTCTTCTTCTTCTTCTTCTCATTGCCCTAACTTTCCTTCTCTTTATTTTTAACAAAGCCATCAAATAACCCAAATGCCCAAACCATGTACCCTATAATCCCAGCTGAAAATTGTCTAAACCCCTTGCCAAATGACCATGCTATCCCTCCAAATAATCCTTTCCCAACTAAGTCCTCAAGGGCACTCTAGTCCTTTCACTAATATTTCAATTCTACCATTTTCCAACTAAACTTGTTACTCACAGCAGTAACTAATGGTTACCCAGGTTACTCAATCACCAATAACCATTACCCGCTAAATCTCAACTTAACCATAGAATTCCCAAGGTACCCCTAGGCTCCTCCCGAGCCGGGTATAGAAATCCCGTTGTGACTTTTAAGTTAATTTGCTCTCTAGGACCGTCTCGGCACGTGCATCACAATAATAACACCACACCCATGTGGTACAATTCACAGAATACAATTATCACATATATGCCCTCAGCGGGCTAAAATTACCAATTTACCCCTATCATGCAAACGGGGTCCACATGCATAGTTATTTCACCTAACATGTATACTAACCACGTAGTCATGCATCTCGAATGTTCAATTAGTCATATAACATGCTTTAAATCATAATCATGCATTTAACTCATAAAATCGCACATAAATCCCAACATGCCCTCCTGGCACACTAATCAAGGCCCTCAAGCCTTATTAGCGATTTTGGGTCGTTACAGCTAGGTCTTATGAACCCCTTGTTCAACAACTCCTGTAGCTAGTTCTTAAGTTCCTTCAACTCTGCAGGTGCCATTCGATAGGGTGCTTTAGAGATCGGTGTTGTTTTTGGTGCAAGTTCGATCACAAATTCGATTTCTCTATCCGGGGGTAATCTTGGTAATTCCTCGAGAAACACCTCCGGGAACTCACAAACAATATGCACATTTTTCGGTTTTAACTCCGACTCCTTGGATTTATTCACCATACTAGCCAGAAATACTGAACAACCATGTTGCATCATATTATGTGCTTCCAATGTCGATATTATGGGTGTTCGAAAACCCGTTACTTCTCCTCTAAAGGAAAAGATCTCTCCTTCTTCTGGTCTGAACTCCACACTATTCTTCCGACGGTCTATCATTGCCCCATGTTTGGATAACCAATCCATGCCAAGTATGACATCATAATTTGGTATACTCCATTCTATAAGGTCTGTTGGGCACTCCCTGCCCTCTATCGTTATAGGCGTTAACAGTAACCACCTAGTTGACCACATCATGTCTCCCGACGGTAACATTGTACTAAAGCTATGCTCAAAAAATTTGCAAGGCATACTCAACTTATCAATCACATTCATGGAAACATAAGAGTGAGTCGCTCCAGAATCAATGAGGACTCTACACATCATACTAGATATAGGGAGCTGACCTGTGATTATGGTGTTACTATTGGTTGCTTCATTCTGAGTTAAGGCAAAAACCCGTGCTGGCACCAAATTGCTGTTACTATTCTGTCCCGCCTTCCATTGTGGGCAATTCTTTCTCAGATGTCCTGCCTGACCATACTTAAAACATTTATCGGTGCCGGCCTGGCATTCTCCTGGGTGTCTTTTCGAGCATTTAGTACTGATGGGGTGCTTTACTCGGTTGCCTTGGCCATGGTTCCGGTCATTATAGCGATTGTTGCGGTTGTTATGGTGGTTCTGAGTGTTGTGACTGTTGTTATTCGTGGCCGGGGGTCTTGGTCTTTTATCAGTGCCACTGTTATGCTCTTCATTAGCTTTCCTTTTGTTACCCTCATTGAAGCCCTTGTTTCGGTAGATCTCTCTTCTAGTAGCATTATCATTCCATATCCGTTCTTCCAAATATTTTGCTTCAAGTGCTCTATCAAGTACTTCTGCATAACTGACCACTTCAGCACTGATCATCATAAGATCCCTAGCAATGATCGGCTTGAGTCCCCTCATGAACTTTTGGGCTCGCAGAGTTTCAATTGGCACAACTTCAGGAGAAAATTTTGCCAACCTATCGAACTTCTGTGCATAAATAGTGACAGATAGGTTTCCTTGTACCAGAGTTACAAACTCATCTACGTTGGTTGCTAGCACAGCCGCATTGTAATACTTCTTGCTAAAAGCCTAGACAAATTCTTCCAAAGTCATGGTATTCAAATCACGGGTCTGTTTAATTACATCCCACCATATTCATGCATACATCTTGAGTAAATAGACTGCACACGAGACTCTTTGGAGATCATTTAACTCCATATGATCAAAGATGGCATCAATCGATCTTAACCAATCCTCTGCCACTATGGGATCAACTTTCCCTTCAAAGGTTGGTGGGGTGTGTTTTCTGAAACATTCATACACTGGCTCAAACCCATAAGTTACAGGCAGTGGTGCAAGTGGTGGTGTTGGCGACTGAGGCTGCACCACTGGCACTTGGGGCGTTTGGGGCACTTGCTTGGCATGTGCCAATTCCTCATCTCTCAGTCTTAGTTGTTCTCTCAACCTTGCTACCTCTACGACTAGATCCACAGATGGTGCTGCTAGAGCTGCAGGTTGGACCGATGGCATTCTTATGTCAGGGGTTGTCGTGGTTTTAGACCTTGTGGAGACACCCTTTCCTCGGCCTCCTCCTCTTCCATTGCCTCATCTTCCTCTAGTTGACATTATGAGATTCTAAGGCATCAAAAGAAAATCATAAGGAAGGAAAATTGCATAATGGTTTGATAGATATTTGTGAAAATAATACATTCAAACCACATCATTTAGAGTTTGCAAGAGGAAAAAATATTAAACCATAACATTCAAAGTGTTCAAATTATTCCAAAAATTTAAACAACCCATAAAGTGTTTAATAACCAAAACATAAATCCTTAGGGTCCTTTTAAAAAAAATCCCATCTTATTCATTAATGTTTCATGGAACGATCTACGTGACGAACTCTAGTCCTCAACTGTGGACTCGTCTCCTGAGCTGTAATCAAAGACATCCTCTGGGATGTGAATGTAGCTAGGAGCGCTCACCATCACCCTCATCCTAGCGGTCACTCGTGGTATGGCATGAGTTACCTCCTAACTTGCGAAGGCTCCTTCCAAATCGTGTACTGTCTCCAAACGCTCCTCTATCTCTCCGTCATCCATCTTTACGAACACCAGGTCCTCACGACTAAAATCGTAGTTGTCTATAAGATCGTAGATTACGTATTCCATGGTACTAAAGTCCAGGTCGTCTTGAATGATGTCGTGCCATGCTCTGTCCAACTGGAGAAGGGCCTCAAAGTACATTGATAGTGCTTCCCTCAACACCCAATATTGCTCTCTGGGCCATAACAAAGCTCCTCTTTTGTTCATGATCCCTTGAATACAATCACAAACCACCATTGTTGTTTTTAACACCGCAATCTTCCAATCGTAGGGATCCTCCTCAAGCTGGACCTTGGGTATTGCACGAATTTCCTTTAGTAGTCGTTTCTTAGTAGTTTTCAAAACGAGAGGCATCTTACTATACTGCAGTTACGAAACCATAAAATTAAATAAAACAGAAACAGGTAATAGGACATTACGACGCGGTGAGGTGAGATTTTCCCGTCTTTAGCGTGTATGGGAAGGGTCCTTGAAAACATGGACGACCGGCTTTGATACCATTTGTAAAACGCCCTAATCTAATACTTTGTAAAACTTTTACATGCTTATAATCTTATAGAAGAAAGTCGCTTATTATATGAAAAATCCCAGTGGGGCCTTGCTAAAACATGCAAGTTGGGCCCAATAGTTTAAAAACAAAAATAATAGTTTTCATGCAACGTCTTTTTTTTTTTAAAAAAAAAAGTTCAAGTCCCACTGATAAGTTCTGAAAAGTAAAAAAAAAAACATAACATTGTTCTTTAGAAATTGGCTAAGTTGATCGTTTGTTCGCCCATAGGATACCCTCACACCATACACACCATGACGTCAAAACTCCCCACATTACCACACGTGCCAAAGAGAAATCCTATTTGTTACCTGGAAGGAAAGTAAGGGGGTGAGCTAAAAGCCTAGTAAGGAAGTGCAAACAACACACAAGTAAACACAACAAACATATTCACGTTCATACATCGTTATACATCATACTTAACTTTATTATCATACGTCATCATCATAAACATCATTATCATAAACATTATCATCCTAAACATAATCATCATAGACATCATCACCATCATAAACATTATCATCATATCTTTGTGAACATGATCCGCTAACTTGTCCATGTCACATCTTGAGGTAAACAAGATCTCTGGTCCTTGAATAACCTCGACGCGTCCGCCTTATGAGTTACGTCTTTATATCCTTAGTAACTCGGGTTACGTCTTCACATCCTTAGTAACTCATTTGTTGTGTCACGTTCATCACACTAACAACCATTATATATCATACAACATATAGAAATACATGCAATCCAGTCATATCAAAGCCAAGGAAAAATACATGATTTCTTATATTCATCATCAGATCATAACAACATTTCATACATCATATCACATGGTACATCTTCATATATATCATTTATCCTTAACAAGCCAATCTTAGTGTGCATAGCATAAACAAATATCATTCTATCTAACTTCCTTATCTCAGGTCCAAGCAAAGCAAAACTGACAAACTTCACAACGAGCCTATAACCATAATCAAATAGCATTCTTTAGAATCACATAAGACTTTCTTGTGCCCAACTCATATACCCCATGTGTGCATGGGTCATGCACACATAGTGAAAACTACACATATTTTCCAAATAGGCATAATAACGCATAAAATCACCAAAAGAATAATGCAAATTGTACCTATTTTACATGCATGGTTTTTAAGTAAAAATCATATGGTTGAATATTAGACATATTTTTTAACGTAAAAGTGCATTTGCATGCGACATGCATACGTGGGAACGTTGTTAAAAAAATGACGTTAAAAACGATAATTCCTACGCGCTTATTTCTATGGTTTTCAAAATAAGGATTTAGCAACATACTTTTCTTACCATTATTTATCTCTTTAAAATCGCCAAGTTGATTAAACCTCTAAAACATTATTTTTATTTCATTAAAATAATTTATTTAGCCATAAAAAAAATATAATAACCTATTTATATATATATTTTTAAATTACATAGAACTAATAAAGGCTTGAAATTATTTAAAATACTTATCATTATCATGTTTCCTTTAGAAAATAACCATTTTTTTTAAATTAACAAAATTACAAAAATTTGATGTGAGAAAAATATAAATTTTAGGTGTGAGAAAAATATTTTTTGTTTGCATTATTTTAAGACTTAATTTTTATGTAGTATAAATTCAAATCTGATAATCAAATAATTAATTTTATTTTATTAAACTAAACTTTCAGCCACCATTTAATTTATTTAAAAATCACAAGTGAATTAATCTCAACATTTTTCTTAAAGAAAATCATATCTATTAAAATGAACACTCATGGTTACATATAAAAATAACACTTTTAATATCTATATAGTTTAGGTGTTATATTATTTCACAAACACACAAATGTTCTATCAATTAAAGGACTTTCTAATATTTTTTACCAAAAATAACAAAATAAACTCTTAAAAATCACCATCTTGAAATTAAAATCTCATAATTTCTCTAAAATAATAATAAAAAAAATCTGTAGGTATTTATTTGAGTAAAAACACAATTTTAATGTATATCAAAATTCCCTTTAATTTCTTAAAAACATTATGGCACTTGCAAAATCATTTAAGCATGCAAAATCTTTATTTTCATCATATTATAAATCATTTAAACACCAAAATCAGCAAGCTTAACAAATCAAAAGAATCCATCTTTTTCATCATGCTTCACAAAATTTACACAATAACCATACATGTTTAAATCTATACAAATAAATCACAAACCCTAGCATGTAACTATTATCATATTGTTATTCTAAGAAAATCTCTATCATCACATAGACAATTAAATCATGGGCATGCTTCTAAGATCACAAGAGTCTATATTTAATTACCATGCCAATATTTACATAGGATCCTAGAACATGGATCTAACAAAATTAAAATACCAAACATACAAGAAAGATCCCTATACATGCTTAAGCCAAAACCTTTCATTAACATGAACATAGAATAATTAAAAATCACCATATCCAAACATTCAACCTCATAAATATACTTATCAATATACACACAAAACATCATGAACCCTAGATTAAGACTAGGCCGAAACCTACATATACACAAGCATAAAGATATGAACAATCATTATATTCAAATATCTCAAATCAACACATGGCATAGATTCAAAGAGGCATCAAAACTTCAAAATCCTTTCAATAAAACAACAAAATTAAACATATGGTTTAGGGATCAACTACCTCCTTGATAGAACCAATACCCAAAATGACAACCACTCTTGAATACCCTAGGGTTTTTGAAACCCATAACAAGAAAAGGAGAACAACAAAATCTTAGGATTGTGGGGGGAAGAAACCTTAGACTTAGAAAATTAACAAAAAAAAATCTACAATACAAGAAACCATGCCTATGACTTTCCAAGACCTTCTTCTTTTTCCTCCTTTCTTTTCTTCCTATCTTTCTCCTCTCTCTTCTCACGTCCACTCTCTCTCTTTCTCTACCCATGGGTTCCAAATGAGCATAATGCTCTCTTCTTTTTTTCCTTCCTTCTTTATTCTAACCTAGCCATAATAACCTAAGGAAAAAATTGGTAAGCTTCCTAATTGTGTCTATTTTCTTTTATTTTAATTTTATTTGATTTTATCTTAATTGGTAGAAAAATAAAGATGACAACCTCTATTCCCTTTATAGCTATTGTCTTCATTTTAATTGCCAAATAAAATAGGAATAAAATCACTCACCTTCCCGCTATGCTCACACGTTCACACTCTCCCTTTCCCTTTCTTTTATTATTATTTTTCAATTAAATAATTAAATAAATCTAATATAAGGAAACTATAAATTGTGTAGAAAATTCTACACAAGTACACCATCCAACCATGCACATGCACACACTCAATAACTAGGGTATATCACTACCTACCATGCACCTTGGTGCATTCAACCAAAACTCAATTATTCACATATTAAAATAAATGAATAAATAAATAAATAATTAACAATTAAATTCATAAAATTCTACCAAACAATTCTAACAATTAATTAAAACAAATAAATAAAATAATTCACAACACTTAACAATTAAATAAAATAAAGCACAAAATTTAAATACTTATAAAAAAAAATTGGTGCGCTACATCTTAGGGTCAGGTCACGGCCCACCTAGGGGATTTTACCTTAGGATTGTTTCTAGAATTGGTAAGGCTCAAGGGTTCGAACCTAAGCGCTTGGAACGATTTCTACTACCTGGTTTAGTAGAAATCGAGGTCCCGAAGGCTAGTTTTTGTGTCCTAAGTATTTATTTGGATTAGAAATGGATGAGTACCCATTGGCCACTATGACTAGGTTTATCACCGAGGCTCATCACTGAGGATCGAGCTCAGGATGATTCTGTATCCTCCACTCGTAATTCATGGTAAGAAAACTGCACCCTGCGTGGTTGTGAATGGGATTGAGATTCCCATTTATTGATTTCTTGTACTATGTGCTTATAATATTGATGTGATATACAAGAATGACTGGCTTAAGGGAGCTAGGGCTGATGGTAAGCGTGTTGAGCGCGACCCGACCTAAGCGAGCCGGGGCCAGCTAGATCAACAGGGGGCTCGGCCTAAGTGTGCCAACCCTGATTATTTGAGAACTTGAGATTATGTGTTTATCATTAATTATTTGAATATTTGTACTCCATTTTATGTTTGAATGAGATAAGCTTGATTGAGTATTCTTACTGTTACATGTGTTTCCTGTTTCTGGTTTTCTTGTTGGGCCTTGGCTCACGGGTGCTACGTGGTGTTGGTAAAGGAAAAGGAAAGCTGGACCAACCATGAGTTGGAGAGCTTTGGGAGCGGAGTGTACATAGTCAGCTGCTCAACCGCCACGGCCAAGGGAAAGTACAGGGACAGAGGCCTAAAACTTGTATTTAGCCATTAGAGTGGCTATTGTTTGTATTAAAACTGTTGAGAATTGTAACTATCACTTGTACCCTGTTTTTGGGATCCCATGTCTTAAACATCCATCTTAATGAAAATTAACCGTTTATGTTCAAAATATTTTAACCCTAATCCGATGGTTGACCTTAGGATCACGTTTTTATTCAAACGACTTGATTATCAAGTCTTGCACTATTTCAACTACATAGTGTAACGGTCTTGGTTATCCAGGGCGTTACAGGATTTTCGTTCTCGCGCCTTATTGCAATGAGGGAAATGTGGAGAGTGAAGGGTCAGGGTCGAGTATATGGGGAAGGGGGCTCTTCTCCACGATTATTTTGAAAAAACCACGGAGAAAAGTATCTGCCTCCCCATTCAAACCTTTTCTTTGTACTTTTTATTTAAAGTTGAAAGAAAAGTGCAGAGAAAGCTTATATTTGTAGTAGTGATGCCCCGAAAATAATGACCGAGGTGGTCTTTTGCCGCCTAGATCGGCTGGTTGTAAATATTTTCTTGTAATAGACCTTTAAATTATATTTTTGGGATCCCAATGTATATAATAAACGTTCTAATGAAACGTTATATCTTAACCAAAATTTTTAATCCCTAGACCGCTAATCACACTTAGTTACACGATTTTGGCCAAATGACTCGATGAGCGAGTTTAGCACTGTTTACAAGGCACACCGTAACGGTCCCTGGAGTTGGGGCGTTATAGTAAGTATGACCATATCTTGAGTAATCGTCAATAAAAGTGACAAATTACTCATACCCACCTCTTGCTTGTACATTTATTGGACCACAGACATCGCTGTGTATAAGCTCCAAAGGTTCTTTGGCTTTATTGCTTTTTGCTGAGAAATGACGTTTGGTCATTTTTCCTTCTAGATAAGATTCACAAACCGGAATAGTTCCAACTCTTAGTTCTCTCAAAGGTCCATCTTTTGTTAACCGTTTTATCCTATCTAGACCTATATGACCAAGTCTAAGATGCCAAAGATATGTGTCATCCTTATTTGAAACTTTTTATCTTTTGTTACCTTACGGTTTTGCTACTTTAAATAATTCTGAATTATTGAGCGTTCGTTCATTTGGTTTGAGCATATATAATCTGTTATTATGTTTTGATTGACATATTTTGAAACCATTCTTTGAAATAAAATTGCATTATTACTAAACGAAATATCAAAAAAATTGTTCATGCAACATAGATAAAGAAACTAAGTTTCTAGAAAATCCAGGAATAAAATAAACATTGTTAAAAACTAAATAATTGTTCCCAAAATTTAAACGGCCTGCTCCCTTTACTCTTGCTGAAACGAATGCTCCACTTCCAAATTGCATGGTCACCTCGCCATCTGCCAGCTCCCTTGATGACTCAAGTATCTGCATGGAAGAACAAACATGGTTAGTTGCTCCTGAATCTAAAACCCAGGATGAAATATCGTCTTCCACTACACAAGCTTCAAGTACAAGTAAATCATATTTACCTTTCTTTTTCAGCTCAGAGAGATACTTCTTGCAGTTTATCTTCTAGTGACCTTCAACTCCACAATGGAAACAGTTTCCTTTTGGTTCTTTCTTCTTAGAGTTGTTGTCATTTTTGTTCTCCTTGGCTTTTGGTGCCTTCTTGCCTTTATTGGGCTTTTTTCCCCCTCCTTTGTCCTTATTATTGTTCTTCTTTCTCTTCTTGGATTTCTCCTCTACCACATTTACTTTAGCCTCTTTTGTAATGAATTTGTTAAGAGACTCAAATTTCTGCAGTTTATTCAACAGCTAGGTCATGTTGAATTCCAACTTATTCATAATATAGTTTGTGGTGAACGCAGAAAAGGCAGGAGTGAGCGATTCCATTATGATGCTTACTTATGTACACTCATCAATGATGGCCCCTTCTATTTCTGCTTCATGCATCACATTAATCATACGTAAAACATGTTCACGTACAGAAACACATTTCTTCATCTTAGTAGTCATGTAGGTTATAATAGCCTCATGTCTACTTTGATCAGATTGCTGCCCAAACATGGCCTGCAAAGAACCCATTCTCACAAATGCAGTTTTCATGGTTTCATGCTTTGTTCTTAGAACATCATTCATGCTCACAAGAATGTAACACTTTACCTTATTATTGGATTGAATCCAGGCATCATAATTGTCCCGAACATTCTTCGGGGCAGTGGCAGCGGGCTCTTCAGAACATTTCTTAGTCAGGACAAATTTTTGGTTCTCACAGATTTACATAAGATTTAGATTTGATTTTCATCTTATAAAATTATCACCATTAAGTTTTTCAAGTGAAAGTAAAGCGATTATTGGATTGCCACCGTTTGACATTACTGAAATAAATAAAAAATATATATATTTTCATTTGAAAAAATATCAATGTTTTGGAAAGTAAACATGATGCATGAATGCAATAATTAAAACACATAAATTAATATTTACTTTTCCACGATAAAACTACACAACAAATAAAGTGCCCCCTTAGGGTCGGTCAAGTTAACATCAAAATAGCATATAAGACAATCTTATCTTTATAATTTAAAACTTAAAATAACTCTTTATTTTCTCTTTTAAATATAAAGTACCACTGGTTTGGTCAAGATGTAATCCACCGCAAAAGCTTAATTACATCTTTGTAAGTGAACCCATTATTTCGAAATTCATGACTTAACTTAGAGAGTGTCGCCTTAGGGTCAGTCAAGCCTAAAATGCATCACTTCCTCCTATCTTCGTAAGAAGTCAACCTTAGTAATGATATGTCTAGAAACCTTCTTTAGGGGATGGAAACAAAGCCGCCTTGAGGACCTATTCATATCTCACAATTTTGTACTAATAATGGAGACTATAGGTCACATTGAGGTGTTCACCTTCTCCCACTTACTATTTTAGATTAAATGTGTTTTATTAAACTAATTAATTAATTCCAAATTAATTACTAGTTTATTAATAACCCTATGGATGTAATTAATTACAAAAATCATAATTATAAAAGAGCATGTTTCTATAATAAATGTGATCTGAATAATTACCCATTACATTTATCTAACTTTACGAAAACGCTTTTTACATAAAGTTGTCTTAAAGGCCTATAAAAACTATTGCCTTTATTATGGTGCGAGTTACCAAATTTTAACTAATTTAATACTTAGTAGTTTACATACAATTGATTTCTCCAAAAACAATTCATATAAACAAATAGGACAATCCTAGATAACCATGTTTCTAAAAGATGCATGATTAATGAGAAACTGTGTGGGGTTTCATGAATGTCATGTAATTGAATAATGCATGATCATGTTATTAATCAAACATCAATGAACATTTATTTAAATAAATAAATAAAAAATAAATGATGAACCGAGTACTAATGGGTATTTCTAAGATTTACAACCCATTGAAAAAATTAGAAGAAAAAATTAGAAATAAAATTACAATCTAAGCCTATGTAGCTTTCAAGACTCTCCAAGAATGCTCATCTCTCCTTTAGGCTTTCTTGCTAATTTTTAAGAACTTTGTTTTGAACTTATTAATTAGAAATATTTTTTCTAATTAATTTATTTAATTAAAACTAACTTTTAATTAAATAACCAGTTTTGTCATCTTTTTAATTTAGTTAAATTTAAATAATTAAATAATCAAATTCAAATAATTATTTAAACTTAAGATCTTAAAATATCTTAACCAACTAAGAGATATTTTATTTTCTAATAAACTAAAATAAGATAATTAAACTTTTAAGATCAAATAATTTAAAAATTAATTGAATAAAAGATATTTTATAACAAATTAGGAATTAGGGTTTTGGGCACCAAAGTAGTGCCCTAAGAAACCCTAGGGCCAGTAGCAAGGTGAGCCTCGGGCTCGGGTTGGATAGCATTCGTGGGCTAGGGCACATGGGGCTGGGCGCGCATGACCCACGTGCAGGAGCAGGGAGCCAGAGGCCTACGCATGCATGAGCTAGGCGGAGGCATGGATGTGCGGCACTGAGGCGAGTAGGGGCGCGCGCAGGGGGCACCTTCGGCTGGTGTGTGCATCTCAGCCTTGTGGCTGAGGGGCTTGGTGTAACACACCAATTTTTTTATATTATTTATTAAATAATGTGCTTTACTTTAATTAATTGTTAAGTATTGAGATTTATTTTATTTATTTGTTTAAATTAATTGTTAGAATTGTTTGGTAGAATTTTGTGAATTTAATTGATAATTGTTTATTTATTTATTTAATTTGTGAATAATTGAGTTTTGGTTGAATGCACCAAGGTGCATGGTAAGTAGTGATGCACCCTAGTAATTGGGTGTGTGCATGTGCATGGTTGCATGGTGCACTTGCATAGAATTTTCCACACACTCTTATTTTTCTTTTATTAGAATTATTTTTTTTAGTTAATTAAAATGAAGAAAGAAAATAAAAAAATAAAAAATAAAGAAGAGGAAATAACTTGGACGTGTGAAGCATAGTGTGAAAGAGAGTTCTTCTTTTCCTATTTTATTTGGCAATTAAATTGAAGACAATAGTTATAAAGGGAAAGGGAGGTTGTCATCTTTATTTTCTAACAATTAAGAGAAAATAAAATAAAATAAAAGAAAATAATCAAAAAAGGGAAACTTACCCATTTTTCTATTAGGCTATTATTTTCTTAGGTTAGATTAAAAGGGAAGAAAAAAAAAGGAGAGGCCATTCTTGCTTGCTGCCATCGGCGAGGAAGAGAATGAGAGAGAGAGTGTGCGTGAGAGCTAGAAAAGAGAGAGAGAAAGGAAGAAAGAAAGAGGAGAAAGAGGAGAGGATGGAATTCGAAACTTTGGTAGGTATGGTTTTGATCTTTGTTTTGGTTATGACTATTCCATTAAACATGTTCTTCCCCCTCATTGCTAAGTTTTATTCTCCTTTTGTTTATGGTTCGAAATTGATGATAGGGTATTCAAGGTGATTTTACTCTAGGATTCTTGTCTTTATTGTGTTCTTGATTCTATAATCAAGAGAGGTAATTGATCCATTTTTTTTTTTTACTTTTGTGTTTGATTTGGTGTGAATGGAGGGTATATGGTTTTGAGTATTGTTTGATCTTAGGATCATGAGCATGGTAATATTTGATGTTATGACACCTATGATTTCTCCCTATAATATGATACCATGGTTTGTTTGATTTTAAGGTTTTATGTAAAAAGCATGCAAGGGTTTTAGTTTATGATCTACTAAATATGATGATGGGTGTTTTCATTTTTTTGAACATGAAAGGATTTGATTATTTTTGGCTATGAGAGTTTCGGCCTACGGGTGGTGTTCAAAGCATGCTTGTTTTCTTTTTTATGTTTTAATGTAAATTATAATCTTAGAAACATGATAGGTTGTTTGTAAGATTTTAAATGGGTATATGTTAGTTTTGTTTTCTTTTGGAATACTTGAATGATAGAAACATGTTAGGGGTTATATTCAAGACAAGGTTAAATATGATTATTATTCTTTTTCTCTTATTTATGCTTGCTGTTTTTTTTATTTGTGAGTATGTTTTAAAGTTGTTTGATTAATTATTGTCTTCTAATGGTTATATTAAAATACTTAAAGGAGGTGTAGAAACATGCTAGGGTTTGTGTTTAAAATTTTGTTGATTAAACATGAATGATTAATGTATGAATTTTGTGAGGCATGATGAAAATGATGAATTTCATGATTTTATATACTTGCTGGTTTTGTGTATAAATGGTGTGAAATATGATGAGAATAATGGTTTGCATGCATAAATATTTTTGCAAGTGCTATGATGATTTTATGAAATGAAAAGGGTATTTTAATTTACATTAAAATGATATTTTTACTCAAATAAATACCTACAGTTTTTTTTTTAATATTTTTAGAGAAAATATGAGTTTTTAATTTCAAGATGGTGATTTTGAGAGTTTATTTTGTTAATGGAATTTTTGGTAAAAATGTTGAAAAGTCTTTTAAATGAAAGAAAGTTTGTGTGTTTGTTGAAATAATATAACACCCTAAGCTATGTAAATATTAAAATTGTATTTTTTTTTAAAATGTAACCTTGAGTGTTCACTTTTAATGGGTATGATTTTTTTTTAATTAAGAAAAATGTTGAAATTAAATTCACTTGTAATTTTTAAATAAATTAAATGGTGACTGAAAGTTTAGTTTAATAAATTTAAAATAATTATTTGATTATCATATATGAATTTATACTAAAATTAAGTCTTAAATAATACAAGCAAAATATATTTTTCTCACACCTAAAATTATATTTTTCTCAAATCAATTTTGTAATTTTATTAATTTAAATAAAATTGTTATTTTCTAAGGAAACATGATATTTATAAGTACTTTAAATAATTTCAAGCTTTTATTATTTCTATGCAATTTAAAAATAATAAATGGATTTATTATATTATTTTTAAATTGCTAAATAAATTATTTTTATGAAATAAAAATAATGTTTTAAGAGGTTTAATCAACTTAAGGATTTAAAATAAATAAATAATGGTGAGAAAGTATGTTGCTATATCCTTATTTTGAAAATGATAGAAATAGGCGCGTAGAAATTATCGCTTTTAACTTCACTTTTTAACAATGTTCCCACGTATGTTTGTCGCATGCAAATTCACTTTTACGTTAAAAAAATATGTCTAATATTCAACCATATGATTTTTACTTGAAAACCATGCATGTAAAATAAGTATAAGTTGCATTATTCTTTTGGTGATCTTATGTATAAAATATGCATGATTAGAAAATATGTGTAGCTTTCACCATGTGTGCATGGCCCATGCACACATGGGGTATATGAGTTGGACACAAGAAAGTCTTATGTGATGCTAAATAATGCTATTTGATTATGGTTATAGGTTCGTTGTGAAGTTTGCCAATTTTTGCTTTGCTCGGACCTGAGGTAAGGAAGTTAGATATAATCTTTATATTTATGCTATGAAACAGTAAGGTTGGTTTGTATGAGGATAAATATATGCTATGTATGATGATGTACTATGTGATATGAGGTATGAAATGCTATTTTCAGATGATAAGATGAATTTGATGAATCATGTATTTCCTTTGTGTTGATATGACTAGATTGCATGTGTTTTGTATGCTGTATGAATAAACAAATGATTGTTAGCGTGTTGAACGCGACACAACAAGAGATTACTAAGGATATAAGACATAACCCAAGTTATTAAGGATATAAAGACGTAACTCATAGGGCGGACGCGCCGAGGTTATTCAAGAACCAGAGCCTCCTATTTACCTCAAGATGTGACATAGACAAGAGAGGGGGCCATGTTCACAAGGATGTGATGATGATGTCTATGATGTTGATGCTTGAAAATGCTAACGATGTATGATGTGATGATGATGTTTGAATATGCTGATGATGTATGATGTATAATGATGATGAATGATGATAATGTTTATGTATGATGTATGATGATGACGTTTAAGTATGATGTATGATGATGTATGGATATGATGTTGTATAAGACTTACGATATGATTATGCTTTTGTTGTGTTTTTCTTTGTATGCTGTTTGTACTTCTTTACTGGGCTTTTAGCTCACCCCCTTACTTTTCCCTTTCAGGTAATAAATAGGGTTTCTCTTTGGCATGTGTGGTGATGTGAGGAGTTCCGACGCCAGAGTGTGTATGGCGTGGGGGTATCCTATGGGCGAATAAACGATCAGCTTAAACGCCAATTTTTAAAGAGCAGTGTTATGTTTTTTTTTTTAGATTTCAAAACTCATCAGTGGACTTGAACTATATATATTTTTTAAAACATTGCATGAGAACTCTTATTTTTATTTTAAACTATTGCGCCCAATTTGCATGTTTTAGCAATGCCCCACTGGATTTTCATATGTTAAGTGGTTTTCACTAAGTAAGTTTATGAGTTTGATGAACTATTACAAAGTAGTAGTCTAGGGCGTTTTACACTCGGGCTTCTACCATGGTGGCTGGTGGCTCGGATCCCTCCAATTTTCTTTGTGTACAGATTTTAAAATACATTCTTCTCAAATAATTTTACAAAAAATCCTATGCTCTTTATGGCTTACACAAGATCCAGAAAAACAATAAAATTCCTAACCCAATATCACCATATAATTAACGATTCATCATTCAACCATACATTCAAAAAACATATCCATCCATTCAATATATGTAACGCCCTGGTTACCCCAGAACAGTTACGGTGAACGGTGAACCGGAAATTTGACCCGCTACCCGAGTCCTTTGGTTAAAGACATGCATCTAAGTGTTATTAACAAGCTAAGGTGGAAAATCAATAAAAAGGAAATGATATATTTTATTAAATACATAAAATTGTTCATGAGCCCATCAAAAACATTTACAAGTTATTTACAACTCAAACTGGTCATTATTGTTTCAAATTTACAAACCCGCCGACCTAAGCGGCAAAATAGGGTAAACCCCCTAGTTCCTCTGAGAAATCCTTGGCCATGGTGGTCAAGCGGCCGCATATGTACACATCACCACCTAAGCTCTCCACTCAAGGTTGGGTGAGCTTTTCTTTCCCTTTACCTGCACCACATAGCACCCATGAGCCAAGGCCCTGCAAGAAAACACAGTATTGCATATAAACATTATCAACTGATTATCATTATAATCACACAGAGCTTATAGCTCTTATACAGATGAGTGAATTTCACTTGAGGTTCTGGTAAACCATAATGAGTGACTGACAAGCAAGTCACTAATTTAAACCGATGAGTGACTGCTGGGTAAGTCACTAGCTTAAACAGTTGAGTAACTGTTGGTTAAGTCACTAGCTTAACAGATGAGTGGCTGATGGGCAAGTCACACAAGCTCTTTTAGTTTTCATTGAACTTGAGGTCGGTCTGGCATTAACGCTCTTCTGAGTCATTTAATGCAGATGTCAATTAGATCTAATCTTTATTGGCTTGCGTTGAATACGCTAAGGCCGCCCTGACTTATAAGTCAGCACTGTGTGACCAGTGCCCAGTACCACTGCCGAACTTGACTAATAAGTCCCATCTTCACAGTTGATACTGACACCTTTGCCAAATCTGACTAATTAGTCAGTACCATGCACAAGTGAGCAAGATTTGCTAAGCATTCAATAAACAATTCATGTCCACATTTACACAATCAACATGCCTCAAGAATAACCATGCATGTCACATATGGGGTGCAATTTTCTTACCTCTGATTCGAGCGAGAATGAATAAAAGAACGACCCTTGAGAACGATCTGACTTTTAGTCCTTAGCAATCACCTAATCATAACCAAATAAGGGACACCATCAATAAAATGAACATAAAAGGTTCCCAAACCAAGATCTAGCCTCCAGGACATCAATCCCCACTAATCCAAGTAGTAGGAACGATCCCGAGGCCTAAAACCATGTTCCTGGGGCCAAAACACTAAAACGGGCTCAACCCTGCTCAAGGGCTACGACCCTAACACCTTGGGCCGTGGCCCCTAGACACTCCAGGAGCAAGGGCTGCGGTGCCCAACACCAAGGGCCACGATGCCTAGCAAAGGCAAAATCACCCCACCTGCTTCATCGAGCTAGGGCCACGGTGCCCAAGAACAGGGCCGCGGCCCCCAACCCAGAGCCATCCCCAAACACATTTTCCATCATTCCAAAGCATCGAAAATCATACCTAAACACTTCCAAATCATCAAATCAAAGTTCCCAAGCTTCCCAATGATCCAAAACCATCAAATTCCAAGGCTCAAACGAACCAAAAACTCAACGGTTCACAAAATCCAATTCTAAGCTTAGAAACTCTAAGAACTCAAAACTTAAAACTTAGATTACCTTTGATTGGGTTGTTTATCATCAAATCCTTCGGTCAAGAAGCTTCTAATCTTTCCTAGGATCGCTATGCCTCGATCCTCGCTTGATTCCGACTCCTAGAACTCGAGATTTCTTCGAGAATGCTTCGAACGGTAAAATGAACTAACGAGAAAGAACGAGAGGTTTTCTAACGTACGTTCTATCTGACAAGCTACTTCAAGCTTAAGTAACCTCAAATAAAACCTAGTACTCGGGGTCCCAAAAACACCCCCGGGGACATTATAGTCAAAACTTCCAGAATTTCCTCCTGATCTCAATAACTCCCAATATATCATCAAATAACATTCTCATAACTTAATATCCCAATAAAAGACCCCCGTTATGACAAAACTGCTAATCCATAATTTAAGACCATCTCATGCCGAATAGCTCGAATATATCTCCATAATAATGGAATCTCATTCATAAATCACAATATGCACCCAAATACACAAATATACCCTTAACGGGCCAAATTACCAAAACATCATAATATTCAAATGTGGACCCACATGCATGCATATAACATCATATTATCATATAATTCACATAAACATGCATATATTCATTTAATGACATAATTAAACAGTTATGACCCTCCCGACCTACTAATCCAGCCATTAAACCACATTAGGGATTTCAGGGCATTATAATATACATATCAACATACATATAACAAATGCAAGAAACCCACACAATATTTAATATGTATATATATCTATAAACTACTATGGTACCAATTGTTGGTATTAAATATTCAAATCAAAGGTAGGCAGTGGAATGTATGGACCCATTTTAATAAATATTAATACTAGATAGGATCATATACATACATAAATATTAAATCATATACAAATAGATCAGGGATTACCTCTTATAGCCTATCAAGTGTCCTTGAGTCTTTCTGTATACATCAACGATCTTCCTATCCAGTGTTATGAGATCTCACACCCTGATCTTCCAAACCAATCCTCAAACACACAAGGACGTGTGTGGGCACGTAGGATTCAAAAGGTTGATTTCTGTGACTCCCTAGATGTACTCAACACAAGAGATCTAGAGAGTTTTGACAGAGAGAAGATTTAGAATAGTTTTCAGGTTTAGAGAAAACTATTGCTTTAGAGAGAGATGTTGGGAATTGTGCCCTGAAAGCATATGTAGTAGACATTGTTTTAAGAAATAAATAAATAAATTGAATTTGTTATGCATATATTTTATGGACTATATTATTCTGTGATAATATTATGTAAATATCAGAAAAATTCTTAAGTTCATATATGTGATCTCAAACACATATTGGTACGGGAGGATTGTGTTTGAGATAAATGAACTTGAATAGTTCGTAGTAAAATAAAGTTAAGGAATCTTTAGATTAATTACTGCAAGTACGGTCCACTAGTATTATTAATACACGTGATCTAGATCTAGATTACTAGTGTAGTAGGACACTTTAGTGGAGGTACTTTATATATTAGAGAATATATAGAACTAGACCATATGTGTTTATTAATACTTAGTTAAATACCGTTTATTAAATATATCAACTGATGATCATATACAAATAGATCTTAATCCTGAAGTGCCTAGAAGCCCAAGCCTAAGCCCAGCCGCGAGCCCCTGCACACCCAGCCCCCCACGCGCCTGCGCCCCTACGCACCTAGCTGCCGCACACACCCAGCCCTGCGGGCGCCCGTGCCCCTGCGCCTGCTGTTGCTGCGCACATTCGCGCCCCTGCACACCCAGCTGCCGTGCACACCCGCGCCCCTGCACTGCTTGCCCCACGCGCCTTTGGTGAGCCACTAGCTGCAGCCACACCTTCTAGTAGCTGCTTGCCTCCTGCCACATGCTGAGCCTCATGCAGCCGCCCCTAGGGTTTCTAGACCCTAGGGCTTGATCTAAGTTATCCATTTAAATCATGGACCTAATTAATTTTAGCCCATAATTAAAAATTGTTTTATTTTGAATTAATTGTTTGAGCCCAAATTCAAAACTAAGCCTAATAACTTATTGGGAATTAAAGCCCAAGTTAATTATTCTTAAATTTTTTTTAAGATAATTAAAAGTTATTTTAATTCAAAATTAAATGGATAAATGGCTTAATGGATCAAGACTACTTGTGAAGGTCCAAAGTTGAAGATAGAGATATCTTTAGGTTTTATTTAGTCTCTTACATTTTTGCGTATATTTTGCAAGTGTTGTAATTTTTGTAGAAATACCCAAGACACCCGGCCCGCATTTATTTATTTATTTAATTACTATTTATTTATTTAAATGTTTGAATGTGATTAAATTGTTTAATACTTTATCATGCATTTTTTACATGCCATATATATTACCCACATAGTATTTAAAATTATGCATGCATCTCATATGAGTAGAAACATGCCTTAGGATTGCACTTTGTGATTATATGCTTTATGTGATGAACCATATAATAATAAATCTAGTTTTAACTAGTTCAAGAGCAGAAATAGATTTTAAAAGTTGTTTAATTTCTAGTATTTAATAAAATTATTTGATTAAATAATAAATGATATTCCTAGTAATTATAGCAAATTAAAATTGAATTAATTAGGGCATAGTTCTATAATTTTAATTTTGCTTGATTTGATTAGTAATTATTAGAATATCATTTGGTAAAAATAGATCTCTTTACTTTTACAAACTAATTAAAAATGCATAAGATGTTTTGAGAAAACACATATTTTTCAAATAGTGAGTGGGAGAGGGAGTTCTGACAATAAGTCCCATGGTCTCCATTATTAGTTGGCATTGAGGTAGTATGGAGAGGGCCTCGTGGCACCATTGCTTGAGTCCCCCTAAGGAAGGCTTCCGACTATGTTATTCTCAAGGCAAAATTATTTTTCAAGAATAGGATTTAATGATGTATTTCAAGTTTGACTGACCCTAAGACACACTCTTGAGTTAAGTCATTGATCTAAAATAATGGGTTACACTCACAATGTACATTAGGCTTTCGAGCGGACTAGTGTATTCTTGACTAAAAAAGAGGATGTTTATAAGTCAAAAGAGAAATGTTGATTAAAGTTTTCAATTATAAATTTGAGAATTTGTCTCAAAATTAATTTGGAATTAGTCTGACCTACCGTAAGCCTGGTCCATTAATGTTCAAATTAATTAATCGTGGAATTAGTAATTTTTTTATTTGTTCTTTAATTGTTGCATTCATGTATCATGTTTACTATTTCGAAAATTACTGATATTTATTATATGCATAAAATCATTTTTTGTTTATTTATTTATTTTCAACAATCATGTCTAGCTCAAATCATGTGTCTTCTTTACTTGCAAATGAAAAGTTGACTGGTAAAATCTACATGAAATGGAAATCAAACTTGAACGTTGTATTAATATGTGAGAACCACAAATTTGTCTTGATTGAGGAATGTCTTGAAGTCCCTCCCGCTACAGCTGCCAAAATTGCAAGGGAAAAGTTTGATAATTGAATCTTATCAAACAACAAAGCAAAGTGTTATATACTTGCGAGTATGAGCGATGTGCTCAGAAAGAAGTTTGGGAACACTGAGAATGCTTATGATATTTGGGATTCCCTTCAAGATATGTTTGGGCGGCAGTCAGATCAGTGTAGGCATGAGGCCACCAGATCCTACATGACCAAGAAAGAAAGGAGTTTCTGTCAGAGAACATGTATTAGACATGATCAATATAATGCACGATGCCATTATCCATGGGTCAATCATTGATGAAAGGACTCAAGTAAGCATTATACTTGAATTGCTTTCTCCAGTTTTTAAAGGTTTCACAACCAACTATGTCATGAACAAATTATCATATAACATGACACGACTGTTGAATGAGTTGTAAACTTATGAATCTCTTAACAAAGGTTCTGAGAAAGAAGGAGAAGCAAATGTTGCTGATTCTAACCCATCCTCTTCAAAGGCTAAAACCAAAAAGAGGAAAAATGGAAATGGAAAGGACAAGGAGAAAGAAAAAGACAAGAACTCAAAGAAGCCTAAAAAGTCATCTGAAGGCAAAGAGAACAAGAACACCAAAAGCTCCATAAAGAAGACCCCTAAAGGGACTTGTTTTCACTGTGGAGTAGATGGTCATTGGAAGAGAAACTGTCTAAAGTATCTCGCTGACCTAAAAGAGAAAAAGAAAGGTAAATTTGATTTACTTGTGTTAGAAGCTTGTTTAGTGGAAGACAATTCATCATCTTGGATAGTAGATTCAGGAGCCACTAACCATGTTTGTTTTTCTCTACAAATTCTTAGTTCGACGAGGAAGCTTGCTGATGGAGAGGAGACTATGAGGGTAGGCAGTGGTCAGATTGTCTCTGCAGCAGCAGTTGGAACAGCTCATCTGAAATTTAAGAAGAATAAATTTCTTGTTTATGAGAACGTTTATTTTATTCCTGGATTTTCTAGAAAATTAATTTCTGTTTCTACGTTGCATGAACAAGGTTTTAAAGTTTTCTTTTAATAATAATTCGATTGTTATTTTAAGATATGGTTTTAAGAAATGTTCTGCAAAATCTATTGATGGGCTTTATAAACTGCAAGCTAAAGAGAAATCTGCTTATATTCTTAATTATTTAAAACAACTAATCCTAGTTCTATTAGACGACAAAAGACTGATTCCGATAGTGAAACATATCTGTGGCACTTGAGATTGGGCCGTATTGTTCTAGACATAATTAATAGGCTTGTACAGGATGGTCCTTTAAGAGAACTATCTATTGGATCTCTCCCTGTTTGTGAATCCTGTCTAGAAGGCAAGATGACCAAGAGACCTTTCTCTACTAAAGGTTCAAGAGCTACAGAACCACTTCAGTTGGCACATACGGATGTTTGCGGTCCACTTAATGTATAAGAAAGAGGAGGTTATGAATACTTTGTCACTTTCGTTGACGATTATTCAAGATATGGTTACCTATACTTAATGCAAAGAAAATTTGAAACTTTTGGAAAGTTCAAAGAATTTCAAGCAGAGGCTGAAAAGCAATTAGGTAAATCACTAAAAGTTCTTCGATCTGATTGAGGAGGGGAGTACTTGGATTTTGAATTCGAGGACCATCTGGGTGAGCATGGTATTTAATGCCAACTCACAGCACCTGGAACGCCATAGAAAAATGGTGTTTCAGAAAGACGGAGCAAAACGTTATTAGATATGGTAATATCAATGATGAGTTTCTCATCATTACCACTATCATTCTGGGGCTATGCGATTCAATGTGCTCTATACATATTGAATGTTGTTCCATCAATGTCTATCCTAAAACACCCATGGAATTATGGAATGGTTGTAAACCTAGTTTACACCATTTTCAAATTTGGGGGTGTCCTAGACACATGCTTAAAGGAAAGACCGGGAAGTTGGAATCACACTCTGAAGTGTGCATGTTTGTGGGATATTCCAAAGAGACTAGAGGTGGATTTTTCTATAGTCCAAAAGAAAATAAAACATTTGTATTGACAAATGCAACTTTTCTTGAACATGACTATGTTAATAACCACAAACCTCGCAGTAAGGTTGTACAGGAGGAGATGGTCTCGCATGAAGTTGCAAAGTCACCAGCAACAACCAATGAAAAACGACAAGAGGAAACTACTAGCGCTAGTTAGAATAGTAAAGAGCCTCGTCGTAGTGGGAGGGTTAGCAAGCAACCCACACACTATGAACACAAAGTTCAAATGCTTGTGTTTGACACAAACAAAGACGATCCATTGACATTTAAAAATGCAGTGAATGATTCTGACAAGGACAAATGGCAAGAAGCCATGAACCAAGAAATGGATCAATGTATTCTAATTCTGTCTGGGTTCTTGAAAATCCACCTGAGAATATCAAACCCATTGGTTGCAAGTGGATATTCAAGAAGAAAAGAGGAGCGGATGGGAAAGTAGAGACTTTCAAAGCAAGGCTTGTAGCAAAAGGCTATACACAGAAAGAAGGGGATGATTACGAAGAAACCTTTTCTCCTGTAACCATGCTAAAATCCATTCGTATACTCTTGTCCATTGCTGCATGCATGCATTATGAGAGTTTGCAAATGGATGTCAAAACAACTTTTCTGAATGGATACCTTGACGAAACCATTTACATGTCTCAACCAAAAGGGTTCGAAATAAAAGGTCAAGAGCAAAAAGTTTGCAAGCTTCTTAGGTCCATTTATGGACTCGAACAAGTTTCTAGATCTTGGAATCTTAGATTTGATGACACAATTAAAACGTTTGGTTTTGAACAAAACGTTGACGAACCTTGTGTTTATAAACAAATCAAAGATGGTGTAGTAGTATTTCTAGTTCTTTATGTTGATGATATATTACTGACTGGCAATGACATAACATCATTATCAAAGGTAAGGAACTAGTTAGCTGAACAATTCCAAATGAAAGATTTGGGAGAGGCAAAGTATGTTCTAGGCATTAAAATTCTCAGAGATAGATAGATTAGAGCTTTGCTACTATCTTAAGCAACTTATATTGATAAGGTGCAAGAATGCTTTAATATGCAAAACTCCAAAAAGGGTGATATGCCAACCCGTTCTGGAGTATTCCTTTCTAAGGAGCAGTGTCCCAAAACACCTAAGGAAGAGGAAGATATGAGACAGTATCCCTATGCCTCAGCAATAGGCAGTCTAATGTATGCCATGTTGTGTACAAGACCTGACATTTGTTATGCAGTAGGGATAGTCAACCGTTATCAATCTAATCCTGGATTGAGTCATTGGATTGCAGTGAAGAATATTCTCAAGTATCTTAGAAATACTAGAGATTATATGCTTGTATATTCAGGTGGAGACTTGAACCCCCCTGGTTACACTGATTCTGATTTTCAACCAGACAGAGATAGTCGGAAATCGACTTCTGGATCAGTGTTTACTCTTGGAGGAGGAGCAGTAGTCTGACGATGTATTAAACAAACCAGCATTGTAGACTCCACCATGGAAGTTGAGTATATAGCAGCTTGTGAAGCAGCTAAGGAGGCTGTGTGGCTCAAAAAGTTCTATTATGATCAAGAAGTAGTGCAAGATATGGATAAGCCACTAGTCTTATACTGTGATAACAGTGGGGCAGTAGCTAACTCAAAGGAACCACAGAGTCACAAGAAGGGAAAGCACATCAAGAGGAAGTATCACTTGGTAAGAGAGATAGTTCTTTGAGGAGATGTTGTAGTTATGAAGATAGCTTTAGAGCATAATCTTGCAGATCCTTTCACAAAGAATTTATCCATGAAATCTTTTATGGGGCATGTAAGAAACATGGGAATGAGAGAGATGCCTTATTTTCTTTAGGGAAAGTGGAAGATTGTTGGGAATTGTGTCCTGAAAGCATATGTAGTAGACATTGTTTTAAGAAATAAATAAATAAATTGAATTTGTTATGCATATATTTTATGGACTATATTATTCTGTGATAATATTATGTAAATATCAGAAAAATTCCTAAGTTCATATATGTGATCTCAAACACGTATTGGTACGAGAGGATTGTGTTTGAGATAAATGAACTTGAATAGTTCGAAGTTTTATAAAGTTAAGGAATCTTTAGATTAATTACTGCAAGTATGATCCACTAGTATTATGAATACATGTGATCTAGATCCGGATTACTAGTGTAGTAGGACAATTTAGTGGAGGTACTTTATATATTAGAGAATATATAGAACTGGACCAGATATGTTTATTAATACTTAGTTAAATACCATTTCGAAGTATTAATTAAATATATCAACTGATGATCATATACAAATAGATCTTAATCCTGAAGTTACTATGAACTTCTGTTTATGATATATGAGTTCTTTGATTCACTCGTTAGGGTCTATCAGAATGATCAGGCTAGAAACTTTTCTTTTGGGAACTCATTAATGTAAATGGTTGGGGACATAGTATACAGATATGGAATCTATACCTTCTCATAAGAGATTGAATAATGGTTATCTTAAGGGTTGACTTTTGGGACTGAAAGGTTATTGAGCTCAAATACATAATTTAGTTATGAATAAACCTAAGTCAATGGTACTTAAGGAAACAAGATATAAGTAAAAGGGTAAAACGGTAATTTTATTCCCGATTAATTATGAACCATTACTAGAGGGTTAATTTGTATGTAATGATTATATCAATGGACACTTTATTTTATAAAGTACCCAGTAAATGAAATGTCTATAATTACAAGAGTGCAGTCTCATATTTATAGTGGAGTAATCATGAGATTAATAAATTTAGATTATTTAATTAAAGAGTTTAATTAATAATCTTGAATTTATAAGAACTTGGAATTATAGGTCCATAGGTCCCCATAGTGGATTTATCAACATTATTCAAGACAAGAGTTGATATAAAGGGAAAAATGGTTGAAAGACATATTTAAGAAGAAATTTGTTCTTCGGGCCAAATATGCAATTATGTGATAATAGTGATTAATTAATTAATTACAAATTCGTTGTAATTAACAAAATTAATTATTATGTAATTTTTGAAATTATATGAAATAATTAAATTTATTTTCGAAATTATATTAAATAATTAATTAATTATAATTTTCGAAATTATAATAAATTAAATATTTAATTTAAATTAGTTTTAATTAATTGGTAGGATTAATTTAATATCATTATTTGAGTGGCAGAAAATAATCTGATAAGTTCAAATTAGATTTGAATTTAAAAGATTGATTTTTATTCAAATAATTAATTATATTTGATAATTTGTGAAAAAGATAATTAATTCAAATTTGAATTAATTATGAGGTTGTTGGATTTTCTGATAATGTAGTTTGAATAAATAATTATGGAAAAATCAAATATCTCTAAAATATAAGGTGATACATGACACACACAGTCCATGGACTATTTGTGGCGTGTGCTACACATTTTTCAGGGATAGATATTTCAATTTTATTTAATTAATTAATTAATTAATGAAAAATTCAAAAATTAGTTTTTGGATATTTTCATTACTGAGATAATTAATTAATTAAAAGTTAAATTTTAAATTGGTTATAAATTTATTTTTTAAATTTAAATATTTTCTATTGAAGTTAGACTTGTCAGAAAATAAGAAGACACTCTGTTATTCGCTCTAAAGAAAAGAACGATACTTTTCTATCTTTCCCTGCAAAAGATAGAGAACCAATCTCAGTCCTATTCTCTTGATCTCATGTGTTGAGTACATCAAGTAGAATCAGAAATTAACTATCATTTATTCTCTAAGTGCCCACACACTTCTTCAGGTGTAGAGAACGTTGTGGAAAATCTTGGTGTGAGTACTTGGGAGTAGCTTGGATAGAAAGTTCGTTCAAATTACGAAAAGATAGCAATGACACTTGATAGACATCAAGATGTATGTTTTCTATTATTTTCTTGCTTATGATTAATGTATGTATATTAATGGATCTTCATATTTAAAGGTAGTTTAAATATGTTACGAAATTTTTTGTTGTACACTGGGCCAACCCACCACCATTCCGCTGCGTATTAGGAAACTCGTTCCTAACAAGAGAGAGTCTGATTATTGATCCTTTTTTAATATCATGTATATCAGATTTATAAAGATATTTAATCTAATTAAATAATATTTATTTAATTAAAATATAATTCAAATTAAAACTGATTAGATATTTTCATTTAATTATCTATTTAAATCATATTTAAAAATAATAATTAAATAATTGATTAAACAAATTTATTTGAAATTCATAATTCAAATCTCATGGATAAAATACCTGATGCTAGGCGCTACATACTGTACTATACAACGTGTGTCGCCCTAATTTCCTCATTTGTTTATTTAATCAACTTTTAAGACAAAATATTTATCCCAAAATAAATATCAGTTAATTCAAAATTAACTTTATTTTAAAATATCAGTTTTAAATCAAATAAATAAATATCATATTATAAATAAGATATTTATTATTCTCTCTCTTTATATTAATCCAAATAAGGTTAATATTAATTTTAACCTATAGTTTTTTAAAATAAAAACTATATAGTTAAATAATTAATTAATTCACAATTAATCAATTATCCATAATTATCAAATAATTATTTCCTTTCCCTAGAAAATTAATTCCTTTGCAATTTAGTCATTTCTCTTGACAAATCTTTCTTTTGACATCTTTACCCTTGACAATGTAGGATAGAGGTGATCTGGGGACCATGAACCTATAATACGAAGCTCCAATAATTAGATTATTAATTAAACTCTTTAATCTAGAAATCTTATTTATTAATTCCATGATAACTTCATTATAAACCTGGAATTGCACTCTAAGTATTTATAAAATTATATTGACAGAGTTTTCTCTAGGAGTCCAATGATATAATCAATATATGTAGTTATGTCCTCCATTATTGGTTCATTAATTAGAGCTGGTCAAGTTACTATTTTACCATTCTAATTACCTCTTGATCGTTAAGTACCATTAATTCACTAGCGAATAATTAATCTATAATCTAATTATAGATTTGAGCTCAATAACTATTCAGTTCCAGAATCAACCCATAAGGGAACCAATGTTCGATCTGTTAGGAAAGCATTGATTCTAATATTGTAATTCATGTTCCCAGCTATCCATGATATTGAATCTCCAAAACAATAGTCATTAGTCTCATTATTCTAAGAGACCTTAACGAGTGAATTAAAAGATCCAATAAACATAAACAGGAGTTCATGAATACTCATGATTTAGACTGATCGACAAAGTATCATCTATTATAACAAGAATTAAATCTTTATGTCAAACGACAAGTTTATAAAGATAATTAATTTTCATCTGTCCTGTCATATATAATCTTTACTATATACAACACCTTTACTAAGATGTCTATCCACATCGGTAATTCGAATCTAGATTACTCGCATCTTATATGCGTAGCAAACCGTACTAGTAACCATTCATTAAAGATTTCTTACTTTAATATGTTATTGACTATTTTATTCATTATATATGATCTTAATTCTCTCGTACTAATATAAGATCATATTCTCATGAATGAATAGGAAATTTTCTTGATATTATTATATAATTAATTCAAATAATAATTATAACATTCAAATATAATAAAATTATACTTTTATTTAAAACCAATAAAATGTCTTTACATGCTTTTATGACATTAATCCTAACAAACAAGTATAAATATAACCCTTGAGTTGTTCATTTATATTCACCATTGCACTCTTAACATAAACAATAAACTCAAACTCACAAAAATATGACAGCAAACACATTTCATTCAAATTCTTGAAATCTACACATTTAGAAATAAGGAGTTTAATGATACCAATCACCTTAAGTTTGTAATCCCATAAAGTAGCCTCATCCTTTGTTGATGAAGACTTTGAATCCATAATAAAATTCATGTAGCACAATCCAAATATAATTTTCTTTGATCTCTCATGGTTATATGTTCAACACAAACCAAATCTTGAAGTAAGGATTTGAAGATTGTAGAAGATGAACGAATTCTCATCATTGTTGATTATGAAAAACACAAAAAGAAAGTAATTATAGATAGAGATTTTTTATTGTTGGGGATTTATGGCTTACAATTTCTAATCCAACAATGAATAATGGGAATTAATTCAATATTTCAAACCCTAGAGACTAATCAAGAACCATATTCAAAGTATGAATGCAAATCTAGATAATTAAATAATAAGTTATTAAATAATTATAACATGAATTTAGAAACATTTAATCACAATGCAACCATGAATTTAATGATAGAATAACACAAATTAGATCAAGAGAAAGAATATACCTTTGTGGAGAGAAAAACAAGCCACATAAAATCATAAAGAATATGATTTTAAGTTAATAACAAAATGGAACAATGCTTGACACAAATGAAGATTTGTTGTCCGAAAATCTCTATTCCTAGCCGCCTCCTTGATTTTGTTTGCAACTATTACAATGGAATGAGATTGGGATTCACAAGCCTTGGATCTTCATGCAAGTCAAACTTTCTTGATGAAGATCTTGGAGAAAACTAGTAATCTTGAGAGCTAGAGAGAGAGAGAGAGAGGTGAGTGATCAATTCATCAAAAACTCAAGTGACCTCTTTAAATATTATAGGAACCCTCATTAGACTCAATCAATGATTTGATTATTTTAATTTGAATTTTGGAGCCAAAAACACATCACTGTACGATCCTATGTAGTCCTTCATGGGACCAGTGACGCAACGCAGAACACACTGACTTTGCGCTCTAAAAATGGTCTCAAAACACCCCCAAATGTTCCCAAGCCTTTTGGGTACTCTTATATACTCCAAATAAACACTTTGGACCAAAAAAGATGATTTATAAATGCCTATCCCAAATGTCAACTCTCACATGCTGACTTTAGTGAAATCGTTATGGTTTCTGCACCTCTTCGTGCCTAACCGATCTCACTATGTATTTAACCAATCATAATAATCCCCACTATGTTAAATACATCCTCAATCCTCTAGCCTAACGATATTAGTGCACAAAATAAAGTACCTTTTGGGTTTGAAATTTGTCTTAGTGAAAACACTACAAAGCTTCTACCGAAATGTTAAGGTATTCTTAAAAGATTGAACCCAACATTCCTAGAGATAAAAATCGGTAATGTCTCACACACTTCTACCTGATTAATCATCTAATTCTTATTTTTTGTGCTTAGCACTTTTATGGCCTTATGCTTATGCATTCATGAACCATCCAGAGAGAAAACTCCAACTCTCTTGAGAGGCGGCACCACCTCTAGGTTCACATAGGTGAAAATCTTACAACATATGTGCTACCTTTAGAGATGCTTGTTGCTCTTCAACTAAATTTACTTAAAAGTCTATGGCTTAACCCTCATGCTCGGTAGCAGCCAACATTAACTCATCCTAGATGAGACTTTTAAGTCGTTAATGTTGTAATCATTCCTTTATTAACAACTTGTTCTTACACATTGAACTCTACACTTAATGTATACAAGCTTTGAGTTGAGTTGCCATCATTGGGGAATCTATTTGTCAAGGAGTTGTAGTCTCATTCCTCAATTTGTAGAATTAACCAAATCTCTCACAAGAGGTTTGGTAAACAGATCCGTTAAGTTCTCACATATGATTCCATATTTGAATCAATTATATCACATATTCATGGCTTAAACTTATTTGTCTAGAATTTCTTATAATCTATGCCATTTGTAGGCTCTAGCTAATGTGGCTTAACTATTACAATGTATTAAGATCGCCGATATCTCATTTGTGGATATTGGGATATTCCTCATGAAATCTCTAAGTCATTTCCACTTTGTCAATTGCTGCTAGAGCTATAAACTCATTCTCCATGGTTAAGTGTAATATATGTTTGTTTCTTTGGGCCCTAAGAAATTGCTCCTCATTTGAGCTTAAACACCCAACAAATGGTAGAGATAATATCTCCTAAACAAGGTATCCAACTTACATCGAAATATCCTCAAGTATCTTAGAAAACTTTGAATATGGGAGTCTTGGTTCTCTCTAGGTACCCTAGAACTCTCTCAAACGCCTTCCAATGTTTGATACTTACATATGATTCCCTAATGTATGGCTACTTAGTTTACTAATCGCATAGCCATACATTAGACTCCCTAATGCACTTGCATATTCAAATTGAGCCACTACTCTACCATTGTTCTTTTCACGATTTATGCTTGAATCAAATGGTGTATTTGCCTATTTGATTATAAGATGACTAAACTTGTCAAGCACTTTCTCAACAAAGTGAACTTAACTAAAGGCATAAATCCCACTATTTCTTCTCACTTTTGTACCAAAAAGGCATCGACCTCTCCAAGGTCCTTCATCTATAAAGTAGAAGATAGAAACACCTTTGTTTCTATTATGCCTCTCATTTCATTACTCAAAATCAACAATGATCAATGATCAATATATAGACACACTAAGATGACATAGCCATCACAAGTCTTAGAGTATAAGCACTTCTCTGCATTATTGTGTCTAAACCCATCCAAAACTATGGCTTTATCAAACTTCTCATGCCATTTTTTCGGTGCTTGTATTAATCCATACAATGGTTTAACAAGCCTACACTTTATATTTATTTACCCTTAGGAAAAAAACCTTTGGTTGTTCCATATAGATCTCCATTTAGGAATGTTGTTTAGACATCCACTAGATGAACATAAATGTTATATATTGATGATGAGACAAATAAAACTCTTATTGTGGTTGTCCTAGCAATCGGTGCATATGTGTCAAAATAATTGATTTCTTCTTTTTGTTTAAACCCTTTAGCTACACATCTAGCTTTGAAGGTTTGTATGTGCCATCGGTGTGATATTTCCTCTGAAATACCCACTTGCACCCAATTAATTTTGAACCATGTGGAAGGTCAACCAATTCTCATGTGTGGTTTGACATAATTGAATCCATCTCATTAATTATTTCCTCCTTCCAAAAAGCGGAGTCTCTCGAAGACATTGCTTCTTGGTAGGTTTTGGGATCATCCTTGTTGACTTATTTTTTCGTCAAATTGGACAGATCAATAAATGAGGAGTTGTTTTGTGTGTAATACCTCAAAGAGGATCTTAGTGATGAACAGTGAGCTAAAGAAAAGAGAAATAAATGCAGTAATAAATAAATGAGACAAAGATTTATAGTGGTTCAGCCAAAAAAAGATGACCTACGTCCACTTTAGTCAATATTATTTATGAACTTTGAACCCTTAAGAACGAGTTGAGTTTGAACTTGTTCTTGGGGTGGTTCCAGAAATGGAGAGTAAGATCTCTCTCCGAAATGAACATTTGGTGATTTTTTTTCTCTCTATTGTTCGACCTCTTGCTACAGTGAAATTTACACTATTTATAGCAGCGGAGATGGGAAGGGCTGACAGTGGTACCTTGTTTCCCAATCTGGCTAATTCTTAGTACACTTGGCTAGAGATAGGTTTGTGTCTCACCAAAAATGGTAGTCCGATGTGCCTTGCTCATTTAATGGTTGAAGGCGCACTTCAGTGCGGAATAAGGCTAGAGTTTCGAGGGCCACCGGTGAACAGCGAGGGCCTCGGGGATCAACTATGATCGATGATGACTTTAACTGATCCTTATGATGTGTGTTTGTCTGACTTGTGCATCTGGCTAGGGCGATTGTCTAGGGCCCTTTTCTTCTTAAGATTGGTGTTGACGTGGCCATTTGTGGATCATTTGGCTTCACGCGATGGGAGAAGTAGGCCGATTTTGGCGAGTTCTGTGTGTATTGGGGAAGTGGCGAGGGCAACTCCTCATGACGACTGGTCATGACTGTTAAGTCTTGGCACTTTTTCTTAACACATTATCACTTCAGGGCCGCCATGTGGAAGTGCCGAATTTTGGGTATAACATTTGTCCCCCAATTCAAGCTCCATGTTTGTGTGGGGCTGACTTACATAATTGATGGGCGGTCTGCTTGCTGTAGTGCATCACTTCAATCTCTGGGCTCACTCTAACTTTGACTCCTACAGTTGGGGAGTCACCAAGCAGAAGAGAAGAAGTTGAAGCTGCAATTGTCCTCATTGGTGGGACCTCAGCTTCCACTCACTCTCCATCCCTCTTCGTCTGTGGTGGGGAATGGCCGGGATGGCGAGCGTGCACTTCCGGTGTGACCAAAGGCTCTAGCGGACTGCTGGAGTCGGGTGGAAGCCCCCTCTCACCAAATCTCTTAGTGGGAACCCGTAGGTTGTTGGCCCAAAGCATTCCCTTGGTTGAGAGTCAGTATTTAACAAGCGAGTGACGATGGGCTTGTTGTTGCCTGGCCCGCTGGCCTCTTGTTTGGCAGTCGCCCAAATAGGTCCTCCGCTTCAGGTTGTTCCCCACTAGTGCTCTCGACCTCTTGGGGCCGCCTGCCGCATTCCTCGGTCGCTCAAGGCACCAATTGCTGCCTTTGTGTGCTCGGACCTGATTGATCTTCGCAACAACAGACAAGCAGTGGCCCTTAATTTGTTTGGCATTGATTACTCTTCAGGGAGGGAGGTTGCTTGTCCTCCATTTTCTCTTTCTAACTCGTGCCCAAATTTTGAGCATTTTATTTGAGAGAGATTGTGTGAACTATGTAGTGCTGGTCATAGAGAGCATAAGGTGGATTCTTGTGGGTGAGTTGTCGTTCTGATGACGCACAACCAACTCATATTTATAGACTGCGAATCCTTGTCCACTGTAGTTTTGTACCGCCTTTATTGTGAAAAAACTCAGTGAATGATGGGTGTCTTGATGCCTGGGATTGTTGATGGGATGATTGTTCAGCCCGTACTTGTGTGGTCTGATCATGATAAGTGGATTTGATTCTCACATCTTTTCACTAAAGATGACCACGGTCGCCATTAATGAGGTGTTGAACGACGACCAGCGATGGGGGCTCGGGCGTTGCCTCCTGATTGATGTCATTTGCGACTTTTTCATCTTTTATGAGTCATTTTGAACATTTAGCATTTCCTTTCCCATCGAAAGCTAGTGGGTCCCGCCTTAATAGTTCATTCACTGGTGGGGGAAGGGAGCCACCTAGGCGCTCCTTTATATAAGGTAGCGACGGGGGAGGGACCACACACCCTCACTTACTTCATTTATCACTTCAAGTGGAGCTAAGCCACCACCTCACCTTCTTTCTCCTTTGTGAGGAACCACTCCATTGCCGGAGCGTCGTGGTGGAGTGCCAGCAAAAGAGGCCTATAAAGGTGGTGAATTGTCCTTTTTTCTAAGGGCTTACTCCATGGATTTTTCCATCTTCGTTTCCTCCACAAGCTATCCGCCCCTGCCCCTCCCTCCATTTGGGTCTTCTCCTACAATTGGGTCGCGTCTCTCGCCAGTGGGTCATCTTCTACAAGCATTTTCGCTACTATGCTAAGGTTCCTTGCCAATTAGTTTTGCACATTGTCAGAAATACACTTGACTCTTATTGAATGCATGTGTTCTAGAATGTTCTCAAGTGATTTATCTATTTCTTTATTGACCCATGAAATTAGTGGTAGAAATTGAGTGGGCAACGTAGACTTGGGGTAGATCTTGGTGCAATTTCCTCTTGGGTCGCTTAAATTCGCCATTGGGGCGCTATTTGGGGCTCAGATTTGGCCATGTTCGCCCATCCCAAGGATATCGGTGGCGGGGCGGCTTGCTTGGGCATGCGCCACCTTCAGTGTTCGGTCTAGCAATGAGGGTGTCATCCCTTCACCCTTTGGGTTTGCATGGGATGCTCGCTGGTGGATGATGATGGCCTCGGCGGGTGGCGATCGACGCGCGGACGAGGGGCTCGAGGGCCTTTGTGAGGGCGGCTGGCAACCGGCCAAGGGGAGGGAGGACCTTGGTGAGGGTCGAAGGACATACACAAAGGGTTTGGTGAGGGCCTCGGTGGATGAGCCGAGTGTGACTGGGAAGCGCGAGGGGTGAGATAAGGGGCGACTAGTGCGCGCACAAGAGCGATGGCGCACATGAGGGATGATTGTCATGCGCGAGGGGAAATTGGTGCACGCGCAGGGGTGATGGCACCGATGAAGGGCACTTGGCACGCGCGAGGGGAAACGACATGCACAGGGGTGCTCGACGCACACACTTGGCATCTGGAACTCGCGCGGTCACATAGGCAATCGAGCCATTATCTTAGCCACCAGTAACAAGCCATTCGGCCTGGCCTTCAGAAATCAACTTTTCAATTTATCATTTCTCTACGTGAGGATGAGTAAACCATTCCTAACTCTCAGAACTCGCCCTTCTTCGGGAGGTGTCATTCTGCCATCCAAGGGCATTGTCCCTCGATCAGGCCACCAAGGTCCCGAGCCTTTTCGTCAATTTCTGGGGATGAAAGAAGAGGTATTTTAACCTTTTTTTTTTAATTTGCTTTAGCGGGTTGTTGCACTTTTCACTTGCGGAGAGAGGATTTGTCATGTGGATTATTTTTGTGGTTTGATTGTATTGACTCCTTGAATGTTTCTTATTTCAGGTACCTTTTTTATTATCCTTATGACTCCCCGAAAACCTCCTTAAAATCCAGCTCGCCCAAAGCGTAGTGTCGTTCGACCTGCTATTGTTAGTCAAGGTCATCCACCAATGAGGATTCTTCTGCGGTCACCCGGCAGGCTCGCGACATGCCACCCTTGTTAGTCGAGGGCAACTTTGCTTATAGTCAAGTTGTTATGAGCGTGGCTCAGCTTGTGCAGATGAGATCCCACCACATTCTTTCATATGCTATTTAAGGTAGGCTTCCCAGGCTTGGCAAGCGTCTAGATTGCCCTCTAGAGGTCTAACAAGCGTGGAGTCCTCGACATTGTGACCGTGGGGCAATCCTCTCATTGCACGATTATTTGGCCAGTGTTGCCAACTACTTTCAGGTGTGCCATTTCAGCTGACGCCCAACACCAATCAGATTATTCTCGGGCTTCATGTTTTATATAACAACTTAGGCTAGGAGCCTCCTACGCCTAGAGAGATTCATTATCTTTATCACATTCAATTCAATTCGGATGGGAAGACATATGGGTTCTATCACCTTTGCGTTCAGAGTGAGGTATCAGACTTAGTAATCAGCGGGAAGTCCAACGCTGGGGAGTACCCATATAAATATTTGTTCATGAGGGGTATCAATTCCACCCACAGAGTCTTTTGGAGAGTTGGTAAGTAATTCACTTCCCTTCTTTTCAAGATACTTCTTACAAGCGTTGGGGTGCTATTCTCACCTTCTCACACGGGAATCCTCGCCATTGGCGACTAGTGAGCTCCTCTGTGAGGTTGTTAGGGGTCACCTGAATGTACTTCACTTGAATTTTTATAACGCATGCGCTATTTTTACAGCTGCCCTTACTCATCCGACAGCGGTGCCCGGGTACGTGGAGCGCTTGGATTTTCTACAGACCAGAGCGGTGACAAAGCGTAAGACCGCACAATTTATTCTTTTTGACCATATCCTATTAGTTTTGAAATGCAGCAAAGCCCTCCCCACCCATGGAGTGCGCGATGAACGAGGCTATCCGGCAATCAGGCTTACTGAATGTAACGACCTGGATAGCCAAGACCGCTACACTGTGTACTTATAAAGGTGCAAGATTTGCTAATCAAGTCATTAATTTAAAAACGTGTCACTAAACATGTGTGAGCTAGGGTTAAAAGGTTTTGGTCTCAAAAGTTTCATTTCATATAATTAAGCAGTTATATACAAGGGATCCCAAAAGAAATAGAGTTTAAAAGTTGGATTACAGACTCCCCAAAATACAGACAACTATCAGCCATACTAAGGCAAAAAGAACAATTTTTGGGTCTCGCGTCCCTGCTTAAACCTCAACCGTGGCGGCTGAGCAGCTGGCCATGTACATTTCGCTCGCAGAGCTCTCCAAATCAAGGCTGATCAAGTTTACCCTTGCCTTTACCTACACCACATAGCACACGTGAGCCAAGGCCCAGCAAGAAAACATAATGTGCAACATATACAGTAATAACAGATAATGAACTCACTAAGCATGAACTTTCATCATTTAATCCACATTAATCATTCAACATATTTTCAAAATCAAGGATGCAATCAATCACTTATAACATTCATACCACATAATAGTCAGGGCCGACAACTTAGGCCGTATCCTCTGTTTATCTCACTGACTCCGGCCCGCTTAAACCGAGCTCAGTGCATATTAAGCTGTCCTCGGCTACCAGTGGCCAAGCCACGCCCTGTGCGCTAGTGTAACCCTTGACAACCTTAGGCCGTTGGTTCACTAAATAGCTTGCATGGCATAATACCATCTTTTCAATCATTCACAATAGGGAACCCTTAGTCCCATTACATATATTCAACCAGGTGCAGTTTTCTTACCTTTGATCTTTGCGGTTTCGGATTACGAGCAACGCTCCTCAAGCACGATCCGTTCCCGAGCCTATGCTTTTATCACCTAGTCACAACCAAGGTATAGGGTTCCATTAATATTTAGATAAGGGTTTTCGGATACAAAACTAACTTCCAGGAATCCGAATTCCACCAAGCACAGTGGTGAAATCGATCCTGAGCATTCTAGACCACATTCCCATGCTTAAGATCCCCAAATGTTCAAGTGTGCACCCAAGGGCTGCGGCCCTTGAAGCTTAGCCGCGACCCTGCCCTCAAAACAGAATGAAAGAAGACACGCACCGCGACCCTTGCCTTGGGCGCCGCGGCGCTCACCCTTGGCCGAGCCCTCCTGGCTCATCTTCATCTTAGGGCCACAACGCTCTAGAACAGAGCCGCGACCCTTCCCTTCGTGCCCAGAAAACCCACCATTTCCAATATCTAAACCTTATCCAAAGCCATCCCAAAGCTTCCCCTTTAATCACAACACTTTTATCATGATTCTAACAACACATCCCAACATAAATACAGCCCAAAAACCCACTAGAATCCCATTTCCAATTCCTGAAACTCAAGAACTTCAAATACTCAAACCAACCACTCAAACTCAGATTGAAACCTCTAAATCATGAATCGAGGCTTTTACCTCTTCTGCTGAACCACTTCTCCAAGCTAATTTCCAAGCTTTCCTCCTTGATTCTGCCCTTATACATCAAAACCACATTTACCTCAATACCCAGCCAAAACTCAGAATTTCTAAGTTCTTGACTGATTCTTGAGCTAAGCCTCTAAATCACTCCTGAATTCCTCTGAGTTCCCAGCTCAAATTCCAGCAAATTCCTTTGTTTACTTCTTATGTTTTCCTTGAGAGAGAATAGAGAAACAAGGCTAAGAGTAAAGGTCAGTCTAATTTTCTGTTCTGCTGCTTTCTATTTCTTTAGTCTAACCTTATCCCATTAAGTCAATCCTGAGTCTCGGGGTGCCGGAAACGTCCCCGAGGGCAAAACGGTAAAATTTCCCCAATATTCCCACCTAGATTTCCTAACCTCAAATATATCTCCACATATTTATTTTCATAACCTGATAGTCTAAATAACTACCCAATACCTAAAATACTCCCTGACTTATCCAAAGTGAACTGTTAAGTCCTGTTGTGACTTTTCCCTGCTATCTAGCCCTAGGATCGCCTCGAGTCGTGCTCTGCAAACCTACCCACATAATAATGTGGTTCTCACATTACCATATATATATATATCACATTAATACCAATATAATCATACAAGCATTATTAATCATATAATTATGCATTTAAGTCAATAAAGTCATTCCAATCACATTTAACCCAATAATGTCCTCCCGACACACTAATCAAGGCCCTTAAGCCTCATTAGCGAATTTGGGGTCGTTACAACTATCCCCTCCTAATGAGAATTTTGTCCTCAAAATTTACCTGAATAACTCGGGATATTGATCCCGCATCGCTGCCTCTAACTCCCAAATCGCTTCCTCGACCTTACTATTTCTCCACAACACTTTCATTGACGGAATTGTCTTATTTCGTAAAACTTTGTCCTTCCGATCCAAAATCTGAATTGGTCACTCCTCATAGGACAAGTCTGTCTGTAACTCTAAGTCCTCATACTTCAGCACATGTGTTGTATCGAAAACATACTTCCACAACATGGAGACATGGAATACATCATGAACTCCTGACAGTGTCAGTGGCAAGGCCAACCTATAACCCACTGTCCAATCCTCTCTAAAATCTTGAAAGGTCCAATAATTCGAGGGCTCATCTTGCCCTTCACTCCAAACCTTCTCACCCCTCTCAGTGGTGAAACTCGCAGAAACACGTGGTCCCTAACCTGGAACTCCACGTTCCTACACTCAGGATCAGCATAGCTTTTCTGTCTACTCTGCGAAGCAAGCATTCTGGCTCGAATCTTCTCGATAGCCTCATTAGTCCTCTGAACCATATCTGGTCCTAAGTACCTCCTCTCACCCATTTCATCCCAGTGTATGGGTGACCTACACCTTCTCCCATATAACATCTCATAAGGGGCCACTCCAATCGTGGCCTGATAACTGTTGTTATATGAGAATTCAATCAATGGTAAGTACTTACTTCAAGACCCCTCGAAATCAATCACACATGCCCTAAGCATGTCCTCCAATACCTGAATTGTCCTCTCAGAATGTTCGTCAGTCTGAGGATGAAAAGATGTGCTAAACTTCACTTGAGTCCCCATGGCTCTCTGCAGAGCTCCCCAAAACTTGGAGGTAAAGATAGGGTCTCGATCAGATACAATAGACTTTGGAACCCCACGGAGACGAACTATCTCCCTCACATACAACTCTGCATACTGTTCCGCTGTATAGGTCGACCTCACTGGTAGAAAATGAGCTGACTTGGTGTATCTGTCCACTATCACCCACACCGAGTCATGAAGTCCAACTGTCTTGGGTAATCCCCCTACAAAATCCATCATGATGTCCTCCCACTTCCATTCTGGGATACCCAAAGGCTGAAGCAATCCCGCTGGCCGCTGATGCTCAGCCTTTACCTGCTGACATGTCAAACACCTAGCCACATACTCTACCACATCCTTCTTCATCCCAGGTCACCAATATAATGTCCGTAGATCCTGATACATCTTTGTGGTACCTGGATGAAGTGAGTATGGCGCAGTGTGAGACTCATCCAGTATCTCTCGTCTGACCCCTCATCTTCCAGAACACAAATTCGTCCCTGATATCGAATCAAACCTATCTCAGAAATAGAATAATCCTTAGCTGTTCCCGCTAAGACATGCTACCTAACTTCCTGCAACTGCGCATCCACTAACTGACCCTCCTTGACCCGCTCTAACAGGGTCGACTGTAAGGTAATATTAACTAACTGGCCTTCCACCAATTCTATCTTTGCTCTAGCCATCTCATCGGCTAATTCTCTTGAGATCTGGGTGGAACTATACAACTGTTCTGGGCCCCTCCGGCTCAATGCATCTGCCACCACATTGGCTTTCCCAGGGTGGTAAAGGATGTCACCATAATAATCCTTAACCAGCTCCAACCAACGTCTTTGCCTCATGTTCAGATCCTTCTGAGTAAAGAAATACTTCAAACTCTTATGGTCAGTATATATCTCGCATTTCTCTCCATACAAATAATGACGCCACACCTTAGTGCGAATACCACTGCTGCTAGCTCCAAATCATGAGTAGGATGCCACTGCTCATACTCCTTCAGCTGCCGAGATGCATAAGCTATAACTTTCTCATTCTGCATTAACACGCAGCCTAAACCCATCCTCGATGCATCACAATAGACTACAAACTTTCCTTCCTCCGAAGGAAGAGTCAACACAGGTGCATAAATAAGCTATCGCTTCAACTCTTGAAAACTATTCTCACACTTCTTTGACCAAAAAAACTTCTGATTCTTTCTTGTCAACTCTATCATCGGTGAAGAAATCTTTGAGAACCCCTCTACGAACCGTCTGTAATATCCTGCCAATCCAAGGAAACTTCGCACCTCTGAGGCATTCCTTGGCCTCGGCCAATCCCTTACTGCTTCTACCTTGGAGGGATCTACCTTAATCCCTTATGCTCCAACTATATGCCCAAGAAGAGTCACCTCTGGCAACCAAAACTCACACTTCTTAAACTTGGCATACAACTGATGCCCCCTCAACCTCTGCAAAACCTGTCGGAGATGAAACTCATGCTCTGCCTCTGAACTGGAGTAAACCAAGATGTCGTCGATGAAGACAATGATGAACTGATCCAAGAAGTCCCTGAATACCCTGTTCATCAGATCCATAAAAGCTGCTGGGGCATTGGTCAGACCAGAAGACATGACGAAGAACTCATAATGCCCATATCGTGTACGGAAGGCTGTCTTCGGTATATCTTCATCTTTGATCCTTAACTGGTGATAACCAGATTGAACATCAATCTTTGAGAACACCGTCTTTCCCTGCAGCTGATCGAACAAGTCATCAATCCTTGGTAGAGGGTACTTATTCTTGATAGTCAACTTGTTCAATTCTCTATAATCTATACACATCCTCAAAGTCCCGTCCTTATTCTTAACAAACAACACTGGAGCGCCCCATGGAGAATAACTAGGCCTGATGAATCCCAAATCCAGAAGTTCTTGCAACTGTATCTTTAACTCTTTCAATTCTGCTGGGGCCATTTTGTACGGTGTCCTAGATACTGGTTCTATCCCCGGTGCTAACTCAATCTCAAAATGAATCTCCCTGCGTGGCGGCAACCCTGGTAGATCCTCAGGAAATACATCTAAGAACTCACACAGAAATCTAGTCTCTCCCGGCCCTGCCGACATAACCCTGGTAGTATCCACCACACTAGCCAGAAAACCTATACATCCACCCTGCAACAAGTCTCTGGCTCTCAACGCTGAAATCATGGGTACGCGGGGTCCACATACCGCACCCACAAAAACAAAAGGGTCCTCGCCCTCAGGCTCAAAAGTAACCATCTTCTTCCTACAGTCAATGGTAGCCCCATATCTGACTAACCAGTCCATTCCCAAAATCATATCAAAATCCTCCATATCTAACTCAATCAGATCCAGCGAAAGTTCCCTACTATCAACCATCACTGGAAGTGCTCTAATCCATCTCCTAGAAACTACCTGTTCCCCTGTAGGCAATAAAGTCCCAAACCCTACAGTCCGATACTCACTAGGTCTACACAATCTATCAATCACCCTACTAGAAACAAAGGAATGTGTAGCACCAGAATTAATCAATACAGTAAAAGGAGAGCTAGTGCTAGAAAGCTGACCTGTCACTACCGAGGGACTAGCCTCGGCCTCTGCCTGAGTCAAGGTGAATACTCGAGCTGGAGTCAAGCTATCCACCTTTCCTGCCTCACCTTTCTTCACCATTGGGCAATATTTCCTGAGATGCCCTACTGCTCCGCACACAAAGCATGCCTTGGCCCAACACTCGCCCAGATGGCGTCTTCTACACCTCGGGCACTCCGGATAGGTCTGCCATGCCTCACCGCCACCCTGACCACCCCGACCCCTCCTATCAGGACCAGCAGCGGTCGAAGTGTCAGGAGACTTTCTCTTGAAGTCACTGGGGCCTCCGCCCCTACCGGCCCCCGAATAAGGAGGCACCACTCTGCGGCCCTCACGCCTCACTGCACTTTCCCTCCATATCTTGTTCTCTGCTTCCTCAGTAGTAAGAGCCTTCTCAACAGCTTGGGCATAAGTTGTTCCTCCAGGTACCGTTGTGACCCTGACATCCCGGGCTATCATAGCATCAATCCCCCTGATAAATCGATCTTGCCTAGCAGCATCAGTAGGCACAAGATCTGGTGCAAATTTAGCAAGCCTATCAAATTTTAGGGCATATTCAGTAACAGTCATATTGCCCTGTACCAGACTCATGAACTCATTGACTTTTACTGCCCTGACAGCAACATTGTAGTACTTCTGACTGAACAAGTCTCTGAAACCTTCCCAACTCAAAGTAGTAACATCCCTGGTCTGCGATGCCACTTCCCACCAGATGCGGGCATCCTCCCTCAACATATAAGTGGCACAGGCCACTCTATCATGCCCCTCTATCCTCATGAAATCCAGAATTGTAGTAATCATAGTTAGCCATTGCTCAGCTGTCAATGGATCCGGTCCACCCTCAAAGATTGGGGTTATTGCTTCCTGAACCGCTCATACAACGGATCCCATCTGTTTCCAACCTCCTCAGAATGCACAACTGGTACCACTGCAGGTGGTACAATAGGGGCAGCATTCCCTAATGGAGCCTGCTGTCGCAGAATACGGATCTGCTCATCCTGGCTCTGCAATCGAGCCTGCATATCTGCCATTAACTGCTGCCAGTACTCAGGAACTGGCGGAGGAATCTGGCCCTGGTCATCACCCCCGATCCCGGACCTAGTGTCGGCTAATCCTGTAGATTTTCTTGGACGCATAGCTATCCAAGTCAATCTGCAAATAACGACTCGGCAGTCAGACCATGATGACAGGGTAAAACTTATCCAAGATCCACCAATAGAACATAACCAATCACAAACAATTAACATATAAGCATCCATCCTCACGCACTGGCTGCTAATAAGCACGCCTCCAATCTCATTACACAATAGTTATAAAACAAGCATTCATCCATACACAGTATACAATTAGTCACCCAAATATTTAGGTACATGCACGACTATGCTAATAAACATGCCTCAGTATTTTCACACAACATTCAAGGGCCAGGCCCTATCAGTATCTCATGCTTCCTATTAATCCCATAAATAACAGCACTCATAACTCATTTCAGGCATATAAGAACATAAACACATATACACATTACCAAACCCTGATTTGAGCTTGTCTCTAGCAGCGAATGTACATGTCCAGCCTGTCGTCAGGAACCCTTAAACCTAGGACGCCCTGATACCAAGTTGTAATGCCCTGGATAGCCAAGACCACTACACTGTGTACTTATAAAGGTGCAAGACTTGCTAATCAAGTCATTAATTTAAAAACGTGTCACTAAACATGTGTGAGCTAGGGTTAAAAGGTTTTGGTCTCAAAAGTTTCATTTCATATAATTAAGCAATTATATACATGGGATCCCAAAAGAAATAGAGTTTAAAAGTTGGATTACAGACTCCCCAAAATACAGACAACTATCAGCCATACTAAGGCAAAAAGAACAATTTTTGGGTCTCGCGTCCCTGCTTAAACCTCAACCGTGGCGGCTGAGCAGCTGGCCATGTACATTCCGCTTGCAAAGCTCTCCAAATCAAGGCTGATCAAGTTTACCCTTGCCTTTACCTGCACCACATAGCACCCGTGAGCCAAGGCCCAGCAAGAAAACATAATGTGCAACACATACAGTAATAACAGATAATAAACTCACTAAGCATGAACTCTCATCATTTAATCCACATTAATCATTCAACATATTTTCAAAATCAAGGATGCAATCAATCACTTATAACATTCATACCACATAATAGTCAGGGCCGAAAAATTAGGCCGCACCCTCTGTTTATCCCACTGACTCCGAGCCGCTTAAACTGAGCTCAGTGCATATTAAGCTGTCCTCGGCTACCAGTGGCCAAGCCGCGCCCTGTGCGTTAGTGTAACCTTTGGCACCCTTAGGCTGTTGGTTCACTAAATAGCTTGCATGGCATAATACCATCTTTACAAGCATTCACAATAGGGAACCCTTAGTCCCATTACATATATTCAACCAAGTGCAGTTTTCTTACCTTTGATGTTTGCGGTTTCGGATTACGAGCAACGCTCCTCAAGCACGATCCGTTCCCGAGCCTAAGCTTTTATCACCTAGTCACAACCAAGGTATAGGGTTCCATTAATATTTAGATAAGGGTTTCCAGATACAAAACTAACTTCCGGGAATCCGAATTCCACCAAGCACGGTGGTGAAATCGATCCTGAGCATTCTAGACCACATTCCCATTCTTAAGATCCCCAAATGGACAAGTGTGCACCCAAGGGCTGCGGCCCTGCCCTCAAAACAGAGCCAAGGGCATGCCTGAAAGAAGACACGCACCGCGGCCCTTGCCTTGGGCACCGCGGCGCTCACCCTTGGCCGAGCCCTCCTGGCTCATCTTCATCTTAGGGCCGCAGCGCTCTAGAACAGAGCTGCGACCCTTCCCTTCGTGCCCAGAAAACCCACCATTTCCAATATCTAAACCTTATCCAAAGCCATCCCAAAGCTTCCCAATTCAAAACCCTTTAATCACAATACTTTTATCATGATTCTAACAACACATCCCAACATAAATACAGCCCAAAAACCCACTAGAATCCCATTTCCAATTCTTGAAACTCAAGAACTTCAAACACTCAAACCAACCACTCAAACTCAGATTGAAACCTCTAAATCACGAATTGAGGCTTACCTCTTCTTCTGAACCACTTCTCCAAGCTAATTTCCAAGCTTTCCTCCTTGATTCTGCCCTTATACATCAAAACCACATTTACCTCAATACCTAGATAAAACTCAGAATTTCTAACCACAGAAAAGGAAATTCAATGCTTACCTTAGTCCTGATTAAGTTCTTGACTGATTCTTGAGCTAAGCCTCTAAATCACTCCTGAATTCCTCTGAGTTCCCAGCTCAAAGTCCAGCAAATTCCTTTGTTTACTTCTTATGTTTTCCTTGAGAGAGAATAGAGAAACAAGGCTGAGAGTAAAGGTCAGTCTAATTTTCTGTTCTGCTGCTTTCTATTTCTTTAGTCTAACCTTATCCCGTTAAGTCAATCTCGAGGCTCGGGGTGCCGGAAACGTCCCCGAGGGCAAAACGGTAAAATTTCCCCAATATTCCCGCCTAGATTTCCTAACCTCAAATATATCTCCATATATTTATTTTCATAACCCGATAGTCTAAATAACTACCAAATACCTAAAATACTCCCAACTTATCCAAAGTCAACTGTTAAGTCTTGTTGTGACTTTTCCCCGCTATCTAGCCCTAGGATCGCCTCGAGTCGTGCTCTGCAAACCTACCCACATAATAATGTGGTTCTCACATTACCATATATTTATATCACATTAATACCAATATAATCATACAAGTATTATTAATCATATAATTATGCATTTAGGTCAATAAAGTCATTCCAATCACATTTAAGCCAATAATGTCCTCCCGGCACACTAATCAAGGCCCTTAAGCCTCATTAGCGAATTTGGAGTCGTCACAACTATCCCCTCCTAATGAGAATTTCGTCCTTGAAATTTACCCGATAGCTTATCTTATCGAATTAATTAAAGAATAAATATAATTTCAAATTCAAATCTAATTTGAATTATCAGAAATATCTTTTCATATTATTTAAATAGAACTAATTAATTCAAAATTAATAATCATAATTATTTAAATGTTATTTCGAAAATACCATTTTAAAAAATATATATTTGTGTTTGATTTAATATATCTATATAGGTATGATCCTGGCTAGTATTAATAAATTTTTAAAAAGATCCATTTCGCTGCATATCCTAATTTATCATATTTAATATAAACAACTGCTACCAAAGCTGTCTACGCACACACACACACACACACATATATATTAAATGTTACATGGGTTTCTTGCATTTGTTATATGTATGTTGATATGTATATTGAAAGGATAGATGAGTTTTTTTTTAATGTATGGTTAAATGATGGATCGTTAATTATATGGTGCTATTAGGTTTGGAAATTGAATTTCTAGATCTTGTGTAAACCATAAAGGGCATGGAATTTTTGTAAATTTTATTTTTTGAAATTTAAGATATGAAAATTCTGTACACAAAGAAAAGAGGGAATCGAGCCCCAGTAAAAAGCCCGAGCCCCCTGCTCGCGCGCCCGTCACCCAGGCCCAAGCCCCTACTCCCACGTGCGTCACCCATGCGAGGTCTTGCTCCCGCGCGCATCACACAGGCGAGGTCCTGCTCTCGCGCTCATGCCACCAAGAGAGCCTCGCGCATGCCTAGCTGACCTCGCCCCTGCGCTGCCCTCGCGTGCACATCAGAACCACACGCCTGGTCCCTTCGCCGAGCCTTCTTGAGGTTTACCTAGTCGCCGACCCTAGTGATCTAGGGCACCAATCTTGGTGCTCAAGCTAGATCCTAATTTTGTGCTAATATCTTTTATTTAATTAAAATTTAAAATTGTTTGAATTTAAGAGATTAATTATCTTATTTTTATTTTTGTTAGAAAAATAAAATATCTTATAGTTGGTTAATATCTTATCTTAAGTTTATACTAAATTAAAAAGTTGACAAAAATGGTTATTTAATTAAATAAATTAGTTAGAAAGTTAGTTTCTAATTAATTAGTTGGGCCTAAAAAATTCCTAAGAATTATAAAGAAAGCCTAAAAGAGAAGACAATCATTCTTGGAGTCTTGCAAAATACTAAATGGCTATTTTATAATTTTATTTCTAATTTTTTTTCAAAGGGTTGTAAATTTATAAATACCCAATAGTACTCGGTGTTGGGTTTTGTGCCCTTATAAAACCATGACGGACATTTTAGGTGTAACGTCCCGAATTCACTATTAAGGCTGAGTGCCTTAATTACTGTGCCTGGAGGGCATAATCGGATTTATATATGTGGAATTAATCAAATAAATGTGTGACTATATGGCATACATGATTTATATGGTAATATGAATATATGTGCATGTTTATGTGTATTAAATACGCATGTGGGCCCGTTCTTGTTAATAAGCGCATATTTGTAATTTTGACCCATTGAGGGTATAAATGTGATTATATGTGCTAAATGATTGAGACCACATTATTGTGTGGATATATTTGGGATGTGTGGTCGGAGGTGATCCTAGTGGGAAGATTAGCGAAATAGTCACAACGGGGTCAGATACCCAGCTTAGGGTGAGCCTAGGGATATTTTGGGGAGTTAGTGCGTGTTCGGGATTTATCGGGTAACAGGTAGTTATTTGGTGGTTATTTGAGTATTTTGGGATTAATTGAGAATTTATAAGACAATTTGAGGATTAGAAGGAAATGTGGCTAAGGACGTTTTTGCCCTCTAGGGCATTAAAGAATAAGGTTATGATTAAGGGGTATTTTAGCCTTTTGTCGAAGGGATAGACTTAACCCTTGGACTGTCTTAGCTGCCTAAAGGCCTTAGGAAGCCTAGATACAACTAGAAAATAGAAGGAACAAACACTCTAAGTCTTTCTTTCTCTCACGGGTTCCTCTTCTCCCTTGAGGTGGTTTGGCTTCCTTGAACTCTTGAGGTGATTGCTTGGGAATTAAAGCTGAGAAGTGGAGCTAGGATTGGGGTCAAGGCGGGATGAGGATTGGAGCTATCAGCTGAGGTAAGGAACCTTCCATGCTGTGATGAATGTTTTTAATTAGTTTAAACTTTGATTGAGGTTTAGACTCTAGTTTTAGTTTTTGAGTTGTGGTAAGATTGTTGGTTGGTTTTGGGGTTATAAATGATGCATAGGCTATGTTGCTAAGATTTCTAGACTCAATTGTGGCTTGGGTCTATGTTTAGGATGAATTTTGTTAAATTTGACTGGGGCAAAACGCAGGGAAAAGCCCAAGAATTTCTGGGTTTCAGGCTTGAGTCGCGGCGCTATTCTTCAAGCGTCGCAACCCGTGTACATGAATTGGCTTAGGCAGTCCCCTGAAATCGCCTAAGTGTCGTGGTGCTGGTTGGCGCGTGCCGCAACCCGTGTCTCCCATGAGAGAGCCCTTGGCTCTCTGACTTGTAGCATGTCGCGGCCTTAAGGGCTTGGCCGCAACCCTAATTAAGGAAAATAGCCAAAATAATATTTTTAAGCTTGGAACTCAAACTTAAGGGCTCGGGAAGGATTCTATCACCCGTTTTAGTAGAATTCGAGGTCCTGAGGGCTACTATATTATTCCAAAGCTTTTAATTGGTTTAGGTTTTGATGGTTATTCATTATTGCATTATGACTAGGTTATACCGCTAAGGCTCTGGATTAGGAATCGTGCTCGAGATCGCTTTATACTTTCAGTTGTGGGTGCCTGAACACGCACGTTTATGCTGCGTGTCCGAGAATTCAGGGATGGATCAGACACGTGATGTCTGATATATGCACATTTACATTGTGTGGTTGACTTTATAAAAGGTCAGAGGTGCCAACTCAAGCTCGTACTTCGAGCTTGATGTAGTCTCAGCTCGTGGTGTCCATACTTCTGACCCGACTCCTTAGTAATCTCATTAAGCCTTTGGTTACCTCGAGCTAAAGAGGTAGAACTTCTTAGCGGCAGCTCCAGGTAGGTGGCATCCACGTGGCTGATATGATTATGCTCTCTCTCAGCTCGCTAATATCTCGTGGATATTTAGGGCGTACATTTGTCCCCCAAGCCCCTGCTCGTGGCACATGACGTCACATGGGGCCACAGTGGGGGCTTTTAAGCTTCTTTGTGGACTCTTCACATTCCGCCCATTACGCTGGTATCGAATACGTGGAGCATCATGGTTGGTGACAGTCCGTCTTTTGAGAACCGCATTAAATGGCCTAGCCTATATTCGGCCGTCGTTTCGTCTTTCGAGTAGTGATCCTCGTATCCTACATCAAGATGATCGAACAGCCCTCGTCCTGTGGCCTTTTACGTATATAAAAGGTTGGCCACCTTTCACATGAGCCACCCTTTCATTTGAATTTTTTTTCATCTTTTTCTTTCTTCTCAGTCTCAAAACCCTTCCTTTTTTCCGATTACTGTTCCCAGTGTTCCAGAGGTTCAGACACGAGGGTTCTTTTGTGACTCCGTTGCCAGCAATTCCAGCAGGATTTCAACCCAGACGACCCTTTCAGTCTCTTCACAGCAAAACATTTCTGTAAGTCCTCCGTTTGTGCATGTTGTAAATGTTTTCCTTCACTGTTGCTTCGGTAAACTCTCCCTTTAGTCGCATGCAGAAGGTTGCTTGTTTTTTGCTAGTATTTTATGCGTAGGTTTTTATCTTAGGGGTATTGACCGTAGGAAAAACTGTTTAGGAGCATGATTCATAGGATACAACACCTGGGGTGATTTTCTGGGTAAAATTTTTATGCCTGTTTGGAATAACAAGTTCTTAGGGTGCAAAAACCAGGTAGCTTAGGGGACACGCTTCACAGGCGGTTTTGCCTACCGCTGCCTACTGAAACTTTCCTTCCAAGGCAAACTTTTACTCTGACCCTCCTGACACACGAATTCCGAGTAATCGGGGACCCGTTGGGAGCACAGGCGCGTGTTCATAGAGCCACGTGGTCTCACTTGCCACGAGCTGAGATTACCTCAACCCGTGTAAAGGAAACCCTTTGTGCTAGATTCTTTCTTATGCTTAGGTCGCCTTTTCTAAATTTTCTTCTTTGTTCGCTAGGCGACCAGATGGGACCTAAGAAGAGCGCACTTAAAAAGAGCGCTGGCAGCTCGTCATCCCAGCAAACCAACAAAGGGAAGAAGGTGGCCACGAACTCCCCAATCCCCAACTTTGGTCCAACAGTGGAGAAGGAGGTCGAGGTGGGGCCTGACGCCTTTTTCGAGGCTGAGAGGATCGCCTCGAAGGTCACCACCCAAGGGAAAGTCAACAAAATCTTACTTTCCCATAACATTGAGATAGGGAGAGGCGCCCTGGACGCCCGACCTCCCCTTGAAGGCGAGCGGAGCTGCGCACCGCTCGACGAGGAATACGCCGCCTGGAGCGACGAGCATCTCAAGGCTGGGGCCTCCCTCCCACTGGACCAGTATTTCGCGAATTTTTTAAATTACGTGAAGCTGGCTCCCTTCTAGCTCCCCCCTAACTCATACCACCTGTTAGCGGGGTTAAAGTATCTATTCCTGAAGCAGGAATGGGAGGTCCCCACGCCGGCGGACATCCTTTATTTCTTTTGCCTCAAAGCCAGCCTGGAGCAGTGGGGGCGAGGCGACGGGTTCTACTATCTGACCCGCTTTCCAAATTCGGCTGCGGTCATCGAGCTACCCAGCCACCCCAATGACTTCAAGGATCAGTTCTTCATGTCAAAGGGGTTTCGCAACTGCGAATTCCACTACTTCAACCGTCCTCATAAGTTTCTTCTGACTTTTAGCTCGTAATCTGGTTGCTGATTCGTCTCTTATCATTTATTGCTGATCTGAAAACTATCGTGCAACGATTTTCGCGAGGACGTCTAATTCGGTGACCCTTGGGGGTCAGTATGAAACCTTGGCGGGGCTTCCCCCAAGTGAAAAAGATTACCGCTAGCTCGTGTCTGACGAGAGGATGCTGGCGTGTAAGTTAATCTCCCCTGGCCAGACTCTAGCCTTGAGGAGGCCGTGGGTCATCCCCGCTGCTCGCGAGATGCCGCCCATCCCCGAGGAGGCCGCGGATGAGGACGAGGGCGAGGAGGACGAGGTGCCCCTCGTATGTCGGAAGCGGGCTCTGGAGGTCGCCCAGGAAGTCAATGCGGCAAGGATCCAGTCCGGGGCAGCAGCCGGCCCCTCTGGTCAAGGTAACCCTTACTTATTTAGGGACTTAGACAGGGCCACCACAGACTTAAGGCTTGCTAGGTTTAACCCCGGCCAACTCGTTCACTGCCACCGAACAGACCCAGACTGCAACATCACTTTATTCCAGTGTGTTGACCAGCTCGTGTTGCGTAATGACATGGGCCGCCCTAGGGGAACTGTAGTAGTAGACAACACCCTAGCCTTTAGGTCGGCCCTCTTTGAGGAGTATGGGACCAATCTTAGGTCGTGGCCCTCCCTCCTGGAGGGTGTAGTAGCTCCGGGTCTTAGGCAGTACGTAGAGGAGTCTAGCCCTGAGGTGGATCTAGATCCAGAACCTCTTCTCACCCGCGAGGTCATTACCTTAGACTCTCCCGTAGAAGCTCTGGGGCCAGAGGTCGTGACAATAGATTCCTCCTCTAGCTCGGAGGGTAGGACCTTTTTCTATACTAGCCCTTTTTTTTATGATCAAAGTATTTTCACATGTATATTAATACTTTGCTGTCTTTGTTTCAGCTGAGGAGATGTCGCAGGCCGGGGATGATAACTTGCAGTCCATGTTCCAGGGGGGAAATCCTCCCTCTGGGCCCTTGGTGAAGAGACTACAGATGACGAAGAAGGCTGTTGGGACATCCTCCAAGTTCCCAGCTAAGGGGAAAAACCCAGGCCCCTCTGCCACTGAAAAGATGCCTCCACCCCCTCCTGCTGCAGAAAAGATGGCTCCACCTCCCCCGCGACCTCCTGTTTCTGCTCGGGAAAAGGAGGCGTCAACCGGGGCCTTGGCAACCCCAGCTCCCCTGGTACGCACCCAGTCAACATCCAGACCTTAGAGAAAATCCCTGAGGTCTTTCGGGGGACAGTCTACGAAACTACGAGCTACACAGTGGACCACTATTACAACACCACCCCGAGGGACCTGCGGGAGATCGAGACGAGGAGTCCTGAGAACGTGGAGTCTTCATTGGGAATGACCCTCACAGTAAGTAAGCTCTTCCATTTGTTTCTTTTCATTTGCTTTATTTCTAAGGCACCCGCCTTACACATTTTTTCTTTCTTGCAGGCAATTTTGGCTCTTCACCAGAGCATATCCCGATCCAGGGCCAAGCTCGAGGAGATGAGGAGCAAGCATTAGACTGCCCTGGCCGCCCTTGCGACTGCCCAGAAACAGGAGCAGGACGCCAAAGACACCCTGGCGACCGTGCAGGCTGAGCTGGACGCATCTCGACCTAAGCTGCTGGAGGCCGAGTCCACCAAGGTCACCCTGGATTCCGCAAAGGTGGAACTTGAAGAAGCTAAGGCTGCCCTTGTGGTGGAGAAGGCGACCTCCAGCACCTCCATGGAGACCATGCTGTACCATTGCTGGGCCTTCAACCCGGATGGTGACGTTTCCTTCTTGGGGACGGAAGCATGGGAGTCCTTCCTAGGGAAGTTCAAAGCTTGCCTCCAACAAGAGGCGCCCTTTGAGACCGGTGAGACTCCGACCGCAACCGAGCAGGACGGTGAGGGGGTGACTTCAACAGAGCAGCCTGGCGGGGCTTAGGAATTTTCTCCTTCTCCTTTATCGTTTATTTATTATTATATTTTGTAACTTTATGTTATGAGGTTTTTTAACCTTGAGACAATTGATTTCTTCAACTTTATTTTAATTGATTTACATATTTTTGCCTCTATCTTATTTCTCTTCTATGCATTTGGTAATAATCTTAGTTTCTGTTGGTGTTGTGATTGACATCTTATGCTTTTCTAAGAAAAACATCTGTTAACCAACTTGGACCAACTTCTAAGAGTTAAGTCCTGGTTGTATCCAGGACATTAATTTGAAAACTTAGTTCGTGTTAATCCTTTATCGGTATCTCGTGCTTTTTAAGAAGAACATCGATCAACCAATTTGAACTAATTTCTAAGTTTTAGGACATGGTTATATCCAGGACGTTAATTTAAAAACTTAGTTCGCGTCAATCCTTTATCAATATCTCGTGCTTTTTAAGAAAAATATCGATCAATTAATTTGAACTAACTTCTAAGTTTTAGGACTTGGTTATATCCAGGACGTTAATTTGAAAACTTAGTTTGCGTCAATCCTTTATCAATATATCGTGCTTTTTAAGAAAAACATCGATCAATCGATTTGAACTAACTTCTAAGTTTTAGGACCTGGTTATATCCAGGACATTAATTTGAAAACTTAGTTTGCGTCAATCCTTTATCAATATCTCGTGTTTTTTAAGAAAAACATCGATCAATCAATTTGAATTAACTTCTAAGTTTTTAGGACGACCTGGTTATATCCAGGATACAACTTAGTTCGCGTTAATCCTTTATCGATATCTCGTGCTTTTTAAGAAAAACATCGATCAATCAATTTGAATTAACTTCTAAGTTGTTAGAACTACCTGGTTATATCCAGGATACATATGCCCCCCAAGTAATTAGGAAAGGGTCTTTCGTGGTTACTTGACATTACATCCACAAATATACACCGTAATGTAAAAATATTTAATTCTCATTACTTAATAAACAAAAGATGGCTTTTCTGATTAAGCCTTACAAAGGTATCATTGATAATATCTCTTCAAATGGATAGCGTTCCAAGTTCGTGGGACTGCTTTTCCATTAAGCCGAGCTAATTTGTAGGTTCCTTCTTTTATGACCTCAGCTATTTGGTAGGGCCCTTCCTAATTCGGTCCCAATACTCCGTCTTTGGGATCCTTACTGGCTAGGAAGACTCTTCTGAGGACCAGGTCACCAACACTAAAGGCGCATTTCTTGACCTTTGAGTTGAAATAACGAGTGATCTTTTGTTGATAATGCGCGAGCTGTAGCTGCGAATCTTCTCATCTTTCGTCAAGCAGGTCGAGGGACGCGCAGAGCAATTCGTCATTGCGGTCTTGGTCAAATGCCTGAACTCTATGCGAGGCTATCTTTACTTCGACGGGAAGGACTGCCTCACTCCCGAAAGCCAGGAGAAAGGAGTATGACCCGTCGGCGTTCGATGTGAGGTCCGGTATGCCCACAACACCTGGGGGAGCTGTTCTGGCCAGACTCCTTTCGCTTCGTCCAATCTTTTCTTAAGGCTTGCCTTTAGTGTCTTATTGACGGCCTCGACCTGCCCATTTGCCTGGGGATAGGCCACAGAAGAGAAACTTTTTACAATGCCATGCCTCTCACAGAATTCGGTGAAGAGGTCGTTATCGAACTGCGTTCCATTATCCGATACGATCTTCTTTGGCAGCTCGAATCGATAGATAATGCTCTTGACCACGAAGTCAAGGACTCTTTTTGAAGTGATTGTTGCCAAGGGCTCTGCTTCTGCCCACTTGGTGAAGTAGTTGATAGCCACAATCACGTAACGAACTCCTCCCTTTCCAATAGGGAGGGCGCCAACCAAGTCAATCCCCCAGACCGCGAATGGCCCGGGGAAGAGATCATCTTCAGCTCTACTGGGGGAGCTCGGGAAACTGTGGCGAATCGCTGGCACTTGTCACATTTTTTGACGTAGGAGATCGAGTCCTTTGACAGAGTGGGCCAGTAATATCCTTGCCTTAAGATCTTCAGGGCCAAGCTTTGCCCCCCAGTGTGATCTCCGCAAAAACCCTCGTGCACTTCCTGCAAAATGGTCTTCGCTTCGCCTGGCAGAACACACCGTAGGAGAGGTAGAGAGTGTCCACGCCGTTATAATATCCTATCTACCACTGTATACCTTGGAGCTTGGTAAAGTACCCGCCTTGCGTCATTTCACTCTTCAGGTAACTTGCCTGCTGTGAGATATTCGAGGATGGGGGTCATCCAGGTCGGTCTGGCGTCGATCATCTTGACCTTCGCCCCGACTCCCTCTATGCTTGGTTTCTCCAAGAACTCTACCGGCACTAACCCCAAAGTCTCCGCCTCCCCAGAGGTAGCGAGCTTTGCGAGGGCGTCCGGATTGGCATTCTGCTCTCGCGGTATCTGCTCGATTGAGCTACGCTCAAATGCAGACAGCTCGCTTTTTACCTTGGCCAGGTAAGCAGCCATCTTGGTTCCTCGTGCTTGGTATTCACCTAGCACTTGGTTTACCACGATCTGGGAATTGCTGTAACATTGGACGGAGCTAGCCTTCAGCTCCTGGGCCACCCTTAGCCCGGCAAGCAGAGCTTCGTATTCAGCCTCGTTGTTGGACGCTTTGAATCTGAATCTCAACGCCGAGTGGAATCGATGTCCTTCTAGGGATATCAAAATGATTCCATCCCCGGAGCCGTTCTCGTTAGATGAGCCATCTACAAAGACCTTCCATGAGGCCTGGACTAAGGAGGCCTGGGCTATGGCGGTCTGGGTTGAATCTTCCATAGGATCTTCTCGGAATCCTGTGCATTCTGCCACAAAATCAGCTAGGGCCTGGCTTTTTATTGCAGTTCGCGGTGTGTACAAAATTTCGAACTGGCTGAGCTCAATAGCCCACTTCAACAGACATCCCGATGCTTCAGGTTTTTGCAAAACCAGCCTTAAAGGCTGATCGGTTATGACATGTATTGAGTGGGACTGGAAATACGGCCTGAGCTTTCGGGAGGTCGTAATGAGACAAAAATCCATCTTTTCCATCAACGGATACCGGAACTCAGCTCCGAGAAGCCTCTTGCTGATGTAATAGACTGGCTTCTGAGACCGGTCTTCTTCTCGGACTAATACGGCACTAGCTGCATCTTCCGTGACAGCTAGGTAAAGGAAAATAGGCTTTCCTGCCGTTGGTTTGGATAATACGGGTGGCTCAGCTAAGTGTGCTTTCAGGTCAAGGAAGGCACGCTTGCACTCCTCTGTCCATTCGAACTTCTTATTCCCCCGGAGCAGGTTGTAGAACGGCAGACACTTATCGGTAGATTTAGAAATAAACCGATTAAGGGTCGCCACTCTTCCCGTCAGGCCTTGGATGTCCTTTCGTGACCGAGGTGAGGGCATCTTGAGCAGTGACCTGATCTTATCGGGGTTTGCCTCGATCCCTCTGATATTGACAATGAAACCTAGGAATTTCCCTGATGCGACCCCGAAAGTGCACTTTTGCGAGTTAAGCCTCATGCCGTACTCTCTCAGTATCTTAAAGCATTCCTCTAGGTCAGAAAAATGGTTATCGGCAGTTTTTGACTTGACCAGCATGTCGTCAACGTACACTTCCATGTTCTTCCCGATCTGGTTGGCAAACATCCTATTTACCAACCTCTGGTATGTAGCTCCGGCGTTCTTCAGCCCGAAGGGCATGACCTTGTAACAATAAACGTTAGTTGGCATTATGAAGCTAGTGTGTTCCTGGTCTGCTGGGTTCATAGCGATTTGATTATAGCCCGAATACGCATCCATAAAGGACATGAGCTCGTGCCCCGCCGTGGCATCTACCAATTGGTCGATCCTCAGCAAGGGGAAGCAATCTTTGGGGCATGCTTTGTTCAGATCAGAGAAGTCGATGCATGTCTGCCATTTCCCGTTGGGCTTCGGGACCAACACAGGATTGGCGACCCAGACCGGGAACTTAGCTTCGCGAATAAAGCCGCACTTTAAGAGTCGGGCTACTTCCTCTTCTAGGGCTTCAACTCAGGTTGTTCCTAGGCGCCTCTGTTTCTGGGATTTCGCAGGCATGCTTTTATCCAAGTGGAGGGTGTGCATGATGATGCTCGGACTGATCCCCACCATGTCCTCATGAGACCATGCAAACACGTCCAGGTTCTCCTGTAGGAACTTAATCAGCTCTGCCTTCCTTTCATCACATAGATTCTTCCCGAGATTTACCATCCGCGAGGGATTTTGTGTATTGATATTTACCTCCTTGAGCTCTTCGATAGCTTGGAGCTCAGATTTATCCTCGCCTATTCTGGGGTCGATATCATCACTTAAGATGATATTTTCCCCTTTGGCATTCTGAGGTTATTCAATCCCAGGATTAGGCACAAGTTCCTGAGATTCCTCATTTCCGCCCTGGACGGTCATCGTTAACTACCTGAGTTTTAATTTTCCCTTCATAGAAATGTTGTAGCACTCCCTGGCAGCAAGTTGATCGCAACGAACCGTGCATATCCCCAAGGAAGAGGGGAATTTTAACGCGAGGTGGCGGATGGAGGTAATGGCTTCAAACGCTATTAGTGTAGGTCGACCCGAAATGGCATTGTACGCGGTGGGACAATCGATGACCACAAACTCGAGGAGTTTCGAGACTGTCCAAGGTCCCTCTCCCAAGGTGGTCACCAGCTCGATCGTTCCTATTGCCGTCGATCCTTCTCCAGAGAATCCGTATAGCATCATGGAGGTGGCTTTCAGCTCGGTGACAGACAAACCCATCTTCTCCAGCGTAGACCAGAACAGTAGGTTTACCGAGCTCCCATTATCGACTAGTACTCTCCTAACCCTCCGATTAGCGAGCTGAACGACTATGAACAGAGGGTCTTTATGAGGGAACTGGACGTGGCTGGCATCTTCTTCACTAAATATGATTGGTTGCCTCTCCAATCATTGCTGCTTTGGTAGATACTGCTCAGGGACGAACTCCACTCCATTGTGAGCCTTAAGTTCATTGACGTATCTCTTTTGGGCACCTCTACTCGTACCAGCCAGATGGGGACCTCCGGAGATCATGGAGATCTCTCGTCCTATCATGGGAGGAGGGACGTCCTGATCTACCCGAGACCCGGGCTGACTTATCGGGACTTCCGGAGCTGGATGACCGGCGGGAACTCTATTTCGCGCATACTGAGCCAAGGGTTTGACTCTGATGAGAGTCTCGATCTCATCCTTCAGGTGCCTACAATCATCGGTATTTTGGCCAATGTCGTTGTGGAACTGACAAAACTTGGAAGGGTCTCGCTTACCCTTCTGGTGCTTCAACGGTTCCGGCTTCTTCCAAGGGAGGCGAGCAGAATTTTCTAGGAAGATGCTCTCCCTAGAATGGGTGAGCTTGGTATAAGTCGTGTAGACCGGCTTAAATTTTTCTACGGACTTGTTCTTCTTTGGGTCGTGTTGGCCGCCTTCGCTGCTCCCCTTTCTCTTGCCTTCACCAAACTGGTTGTTCTGTGTAACAGTTTATGTCACTGCCACAACGTCCATTCCCACTCCAGCGGGCTGTTCAGGGGCCTGGCTGGTTCCCGCGGCTGACGCCCGCACCTCCTCCAGGTTGATCCATCCCTAGGCCCTATTTAGGAATTCATTTACAGTGCTGACTCCCTTCCTCTGTATCTCTTCCCAGAGTCCTCCTCCGACGAGGATCCCAGTCCTCAAAGCCATGAGCTTGGAGCTGTCATCTGCGTCTCTGGCCCGAGCAACGACGTTTGTGAATCTGCTCAGGTAGGCCTTCAGAGGCTCATCGGGTTGTGCCTTACGTTCGCCAGGATATCGGCCTTGACGCGGGCAGCCTGAGAAGCTCAGAATGCTCTCTTGAAGTCAGCAGAGAAGGTTTTCCATGAGCTGATTGACTGCTTCCTACTTTGTTTGAACCATTTTCTGGCTGGCCCAGTCAAGGTGGAAGGAAATATTAGACATCTCAGCTCGGGACCAATGTTGTGGGCCATCATTAGGGTGTTGAACATACCCAGATGATCTGACGGGTCCCCGTCTCTGTTGAACTTGGACAAGTGCGGCATATGGAAACCAGGTGGATATGTCGTTGCTGCTATGCTGGGGGCGAAGAGCTCAAGTTCGTCCCCTGAATCATACTCGTCTTTTTTTTTTTTCCTGATAGGAGCTTCCTCATCAGCTCCTCCATCTATGCCAGACGCTCAAGGGTTTTGTCCTGACTTCCTTGGTTGTTCCGGGGATGTTCAACATCTTCGAACCCATTGTACGCGTTTGGCGGGTTATTGTCCCTCCTTTCTTGTGATAGGTTATATGGGACGTTTCCGCTGTCACGTACTTCGGATAGGTCTTCCCTTTGGCGAGCGCGTCTGCCGTTTCCAACTGGGTCTTCTCTCTGAGAGTTTAGGCGATCTCGGTGGTAGCCCCTCGGGGTGGCCTGAGGACTTTGCGTCGAGCTTAAGCGTTGGCGCAGGTCTCCGCCGGATAGTTCACTTTGACGGCTTTCGGTCCAATAGCTTCCATTTGAGAAGCTCGGGGCCCACCGCTTGGGATGAGGATCTGGGGCTTCTCTGGGCGCCCTGCTACGATGGGAAGGCCCGGCGGAAGGAGGATTTCTCCTGCTGCTCCCATGAGCTGAGATGTCTTGGACTGGATGGGAAGGAGACGGGTATCTTATTGGTGAAGGAGGATGTCTGACCGGGGATGCAATCCTAGTCCCGTCAGGACGAATCAAGTTAGGTCGCGGTCGCTCCGCTCTACCATCCTCCGCGTCCTGTGCTCGGCGGTTTGAGTGGGGCAAAGGATGGCTGACCGGGGCGGGCTGTCGTTGCAAGCCCTCCCCGGATCTCCTTCACGAGCTTCCTCGAGCCCTCCTGGGTGCGCTCGAGGTTGGAAGGAAGCTGGGAATCGAGGTCCGGACTGATCGGTTGTACTCCTGCTTGGCCCTAGGAAGTTTCTCAAATGTGGTCTCCCGGTGGTGCGACGTGGGAGTAGAATTTGATGCTGGGGGTCTGACCGACCGATTACCCCGGCGAGACTTATGAGTCTCGCCTTGCCTCTTTCCGACGTTGGCGTCTGTTGTAAAAGAGGGTAGTTGGGCCAAAACCTCTTGAATCTGCTGGTTAGCTTTCGCCAGCTGACTCCTCAACTAAGCATTCTCCATTTCTACCGCCGTGTAGAAATCTGGGTTCGAATTGGGCAGCCAAGGAGCCGAACTTCCAGTGTCCTCTTGGCCCAATGGCTGCTTGCCCGGCCGCTGCTGAACCTCAGGGTTCTGATCATCGGACATGGCGGCATAATGGGCCTCCTGCCCATCACGTTGGTCCGCCTCGTTACCATGTCTTGAGCGAGTGACTACCATGGTTGAGTATTTTTGGTAGCACCAATCTAACAGCCTCTCAATGAAAGCACCAAACTGTTGATGGGGTTCTTTGGCAACAGATAATTATAAGAATAAGGAGAGGGATTAGTGCTAAATAATGAACCGTAATAGATGAATGATCTCTTAGTAAAATTATAACTCGGATACTTTTTTAGGTGGTTCAAAGGTTAAAATCCTTCTAGTCCACCAGCCAATATTATTGATATCTCTCTGATATTCCTTACAGGGTGTTTCTTTACAAAATGGAATCCAACCCCTTGTAACTCCCAGGGTCTCCATATTTATAGGGAGAGGGCACCTGAGGGTTGGCAAGGGAGGTCATCCCGTGACCTTCTTACCCATCATGTCACTTATGTGACATTCATGATTAATTCCTAAAACCTGACAATGAAGTGTGGTCTAATCAATAGGTAAGGGGGATAATGGGCCGCACGGCCCAACCGAGTCGTGGGTGCCTGAACACGCACGTTTATGCTGCGTGTCTGAGAATTCAGGGATGGATCAGACACGTGATGTCTGATATATGCACGTTTACATTGTGTGGTTGACTTTATAAAAGGTCGGAGGTGCCAACTCAAGCTCGTACTTCGAGCTTGATGTAGTCTCAGCTCGTGGTGTCCATACTTCTGACCCGACTCCTTAGTAATCTCATTAAGCCTTTGGTTACCTCGAGCTAAAGAGGTAGAACTTCTCAACGGCAGCTCCGGGTAAGTGGCATCCACGTGGCTGATATGATTATGCCCTCTCTCAACTCACTAATAGCCCGTGGATATTTAGGGCGTACACTTGTATTCATGGATCCATGGGCCCTGAATCACCTTTGAGTAAATCATCTAGTGTAACGCCCTGGATAGCCAAGACCGCTACACTGTGTACTTATAAAGGTGCAGGACTTGCTAATAAAGTCATTTAGTGAAAAACGTGATACAGAAACCACTAATGAACTAGGGTTAAAAGGTTTTGGTCTTAAAAGGGTACATTTCATATAACTAAACATTTTTACACATGGGATCCCAAAAAGGAACAGTGTTCAAAAGCCAGTTTACAAAATTTCCAAAGTTTAAACAACCATTAGCCACTCTAAGGCAAAATAGACATTTCTGGTTCTCCTGTTCCTGTCTCCCTCTCAACCGTGGCGGCTGAGTAGCTGATCATATACATTCTTCTCTCAGAGCTCTCCGAATAAGGGCTGATCAAGCTTGCCCTTGCCTTTACCTGCACCACGAAGCACCCGTGAGCCAAGGCCCAGCAAGAAAACATATCATATTATATAACAAGCAATAACAATATTTGGATAACCCTTTAAGCCTGGTCATACACTTAACATAACACAGTAAACACGAAGCATTAAGATTCAACCAAAGAATCAGCTAATCATCACTTAGCTATACAACATAACAATCCACCAATCAATAATAACAAACAAATCACATAATAATCAGGGTCGACGCCTTAGGTCGCACCCTCTGTTTATCCCACTGACTCCGACCCGCTTAAACTGAGCTCAGTGCATAATAAGCTATCCTCAGCTACCAGTGGCCGAGCTGCACCCTATGCGCTAGTGCAAACTTCGGCACTCTTAAGCCGTTGGTTTACTGTTTACATGGCATTATTGTTGGGGTTTTATGCCCTAATTAAAACTCAAATTCTTTGTAATCTCATTTTATTATCAATAAAAGAATAGAAATCATTTTTTTGACTTGGTCAATCACTTTGCTCACATGTTTTATTTTCATGATTATTTGTTTAATATAAACTTCTATTAAATCCCGAGCATATAGCTAATCTTATTTATAGTGACGTAATCACAGTGGAATATAAATATGATTATATGTTCAAAATAAGTTAGTCCCAAGATTAGTCAGTGCATTGGATTTACACTGACTTGCCAATCTACGATATGATCTACTTACACATTATAGTGTTATGTTCTTTCCAGAACATTAGCAAAGTAGATAAGATCGGATGTATATGTTACATCGGACAGGACCGATATTGACAGTTGATAAGATAAGTAAACATATCGTTATTATCTATTCTAGTCATATCATGTAGTTGACCATAGGTCAATTCAATCTCAATTTTGAGTGGTTAGTATTCTAACTGATTATATTATTTGAGTTCTTTGACTTGTTCGTTACCAGCTTACCCTACGGACTAGCCCATACTTACATCTTGGGAACTCGGTAGTATAATTGAGTGGGAGTGTTAATCATAGATATGAACATCTATAGCTTCTGATGAAGAAGTGAAACGATGGTTTCTTTTTAGTTTGGTTCAAGGTGATAAATGATAGAGATCTCATTTCAGTAATTAAATTAGTTTACTGAAATATCATTTACAAGGAACTAAGTGTTTTAAGGATAAAATACAATGAGGGGTAAAACGGTATTTTAGTCCTATCTCATTGTAGACCGTCTATAGATGATTGAGTAACAATTATGGTTGTAACAATGGATAATTAATAGCGTATCTATATTTGTTATAGAGCGTTCTATGAATTCAAGAGTGCAATTCCAAGTCTATAGTGGAGTCATGAGGAATTAATAAGTTAGTAAATTTATTTGTTAGATTTATGATAACTTATTGGAGCTTGATTTCATAGGTCCATGGTCCCCATTATACCTTGGATAAAATCATCTAGATAGTCTCAATTAATTGATTTAATTATCAATTAGAATTATCAAAGTTGACCAGGTCAATTTTGGATAGTTTCACAGAGTTGTGTAATTTTGAGAAGAAAAGAGAAATTACGGCAGATTTATTAATTAAGATAAATTGGTATCTAAATTAATAAATAAATTTAAATCAAGGTTCAAATTATAAATAATTAATTTGATAAAGGATTTAAATAATTATTTAATTAATTAAATCAATAGAAAATAATACAGGCCTTGATTTTAAGTCCAATGGGCTTATAATCAAATGGGAAATTTCACGGGCCTATAGCCCATGATAATTTCGACCTAGGGCTTCAAAATGGCTGTTATTTTATTTATTTTTTAATTAAATTAAATGGCCTAATTGAGTCTATAAAAGGAGTGCTTAGGGAGAAGTCAAAAGAGACGACAGATAAGTCACAAGTCAGATTTTCTGATAGTTTTATATTCTCTCTAAACACAAGTCCTTTTCTAAGCCACTTTGTAATTTTCTCTTCTTCTCTCTATATCCATCTCATGTGTTGAGAATTGCCCACACTAGTCTAGGTGGTTCTAAGGATACATTGGAAGATCATGAAGAAAATAGAAGATCGGTTCAGTTTCTTGATAATACTCTGCAACAGAGAGGATACAAGAGTTAGAGAAACTGAAGGAAGGACTCTTAATTCCGCTGCGTATACTGTAAGTATTATATTATTTGTTTCTCTTTGAATTCAATTTTAGAAACATGTTTTAGGCTATCTTATATTAATTTGTTTAATATTAGATATACATGAAAATAAATAAAGATCATGTATAAGATTTTTCCAACAATTATACCATCCTTTACAAAGCATACAAATAGGGAATCCTTAGTCCCATTATAAATCCACAACCGGGTGTAGTTTTCGTACCTTTAGTTCCCAAGTGTACTGACTACGAGCGATGCCTCTTGAGCACGATCCGATCCTCGAGCCCTAGCTTAGTACCTAGTCACAACCAAGATAAGGGATACCATCAATAATCGTAAAAGGGCTTCTAGATAAAGTTCTAGTCTCCGGAACATTGGATTACACCAAACACGGTAGAAGATTCAATCCCGAGCACCTTAGGTAAACTTCCCATGCTTAAAGTCCCAAAATCCCTTAAGGGTCGTAGCTCAAGCCACCCATGCCGTGGCATAGCCCCCAAACAGAGCCCATCTAGGCTTAGAACCAGACACGGGCCGCAACCCTACTCAGACCATGCCGCGGCTCGCCCTCCATCTCCAACGTCCATCAACTTTAGAGGGCCGCGGCCCGACCCCTTCGAACCCAGAAAAAACCACCATTTTTTACTCCTAAACCTCACTCAAAACCATCCAAAACTCTCCCAATTCCACAACTCAATTATCCCAAAATTCTCACATGATTCCAGCAACACAACCCAGCTGAAACCTAGTCTAGAAACTCATTAAAAACTCACTTCAATCTCTGAAACTTACATACTCAAAAACATCAAAACCATTCATGCAAACTTAGAATTTAAACTCTAAATTACGAATTGAAGCTTACCTTCTTTGATGAACCAACTTCCTTAACAATCTCTGAGCTAAAACCCAAGCTTTCAAGCCTCAATTCTGCCCTTCAACACCAAAGTTCATAAACACTTCAAAACCCAGCTATAACATAGAACTTTAATGACCATGCTTCAAGCTTATATCTTACCTTAGTTCTTGACTGAGTCCCTAGTTGTACATTGGACTAATCCTTCCAAACTCCAGCCCAGTCCACTGAATTTCCCAGCTAAAATCCTCAAGTTCTAGTAGTTTTCCATTGAGAGAGAAAGGGAGAAAGAGGGAGGGTCGGTTCACTGTGTTCTACTGTGTTCTGAGTCTTTTTACTTAGTCTATCCTTAGATAATTAAGGTAATCCCAAGACTCGGGTACCAGAAACGTCCCTGAGGGCAAAATGGTAAAATGCCTCAGTATTCCCACCTAGACTTCCTAACCTCAAATATATCTCCAATTATTTATTTCCATAATTCAATAACCTAAATAACCATCCAATACTTAAAATACCCCTTGACTTACCCGAAGTCAAGTACTAAGCCCCGTTGTGACTTTCCCGCTAGCTAGCTCCCTAGGATCGCCTCAAGTCGCATGCTGCAGATTTACCCACATAATAATGTGGTTCTCACAATTATAGCATATAATCACATGTATATTCATATAAACATACTAGCATGCTTATCATATAATCATGCGTTAAACTTAATAAATTCACACGTAAACCAATTATGCCCTCCCGGTACACTAATCAAGGCCCTTAAGCCATATTAGTGATTTTAGGTCGTTACATCTAGAATGTCTAAATTAATTGATTTAATTATCAAATATGATTTTTAAAGTTGACTAGGTCAATTTTAGAAAATATTATGGAGATATAAGATTTAGAGAATAAAAGATAATCTTTGGGAAAATTTATTAATATAGATAAATTGGTCTCAATCTAAATAAATAATATTAAATCAAATTTCTAATTATAATTAGTTAATTTGAATAAGGATTTTATTAATTAATTAAAAGATAAATAAATAAAAATGTTTTTATTTAATGCCCAATTGGGATTTAAATTCAAAACAAAAAAGATTAGGCCCAAGTCCGTTTGCAGCAGCCCAAGACTTTTATTTTTTGTTTATTATTTTTAATTAATTTAAATTTAAATAAAGCCCATTAAGTTGCCTATATAAGGAAATGATATCTAGGATTTTCAGAAGTTAGTCTCAGTTGATTCATTGGGTAAATGAAAACCTAGATAATCTAATCCTTTCTTGGCCACTCACTCTCTTCTTCTTTTCTAAATCTATATCTCATGTGTTGAGAACTAGCTCACACTAGTTCTAGGTTGATCAATGGCTTGGTGAGGAAGACTGTGAGCTGATCTAGTTCAATCTCTTGATAATACTCTGCTCCAGAAAGGAATCAAGGGTTAAAGAGATTGAAGGAAAGAGTTGTTCCAGTTCCGTTGCGTATTCGTAAGTTTCTACATTTTTGTGTTTATGTTAAATTATGAATCTGATGTTCATATGTATGTCATGTTATTCTATGTTTCTATTATATTTTTGGAAAAATAATAGGGAGCATGCATCTAGATTTAAATTCAAAGATTCTACAATTCGCCTCAGAGCCAGGTTGCTTAGATCTAGATGTTTTAAATGTATGATTATGTTTATGAACTTTGACATGTTTAGAAAATTGGATGGTTGCATGTTCTAGAAGCATGTTTATGTTTAATGTGTTTTGCCTAAAAATTGATTGTTTTGGTATTTTTTTTTAATTTTTATGTGTGTTTTATTAATTGTATAAAACCCCTAAAAATTATTAGAAAAAAGTTTGGCATGATTTTTGGCACAAAAAAGTCAAAAACTTATGTTTTGAGGCGTTTTTGGGCAATTTGGCATGTACTGGCATGCGCGAGGCGCGCGGTGTGTGGGCGAGGCGTGCGTTGCGCGTGGGTGGATGCGCGTGTGGTGCTGCCCAAGTGAAAAAAAATAAAAATTAATATTTTTTTTGAAACCATAAATTTCGAAAATTGATATTTTTTTTGGGAAACTAATAATTTTTTTTTTAAATTTAAAATTTAAAATTATTTATGGTAAATAAATTAATTATCACTTTTTTAGTTTCTTTATTTTCTGGGATATTTTCTAAACTTAACAATCAAGTTTAAATTTAATTAATTAATTGAATTTTTTCTGATAAATTATTGTATTTAATTAATTATTTTTAAATAGATAAATTCTCAATTATTGTTAGTTAGTTAGGATTTTTTTTCTTTATTTTTTTGGCAATTTTTTTATTTATTTTGGAAATGAATGTCATAAATAAGTAGCATGCCATATAGAATGATATGCTAGACCCATCCAATTGTTAATATGTCATGCATCATTATTAAGATATTTTTCTTTTGTATTTCAGCTATAAATATAAGTATAATGATGACCCAATTTTGTTTGAAAAATGTGTGAACTCAAATAAAACTTTCATAAAATGTTAGGTTTTATTTGAGCCCAATTGAACATGTAAATTTTAAATTCCTCTCTTGTGGGTGATTCCATTTGTGAAAGCTCATTTGCTTTGCATTACTAAATTGAGCCTAATCAATTGAATAATAATTAATAAAATGAAAGTTCAAATTCATGTCTTTTTTGGCTTTTTATGGAAGTTAGGGAGTCTTAGTAGTGGGTCCAACATACTGAACTCATATCTCCTCTATGCAAACTCTAATTGTTAAGGCTCATTTACTTAAGTTGGACTTAATTGTATTATGTTAATTCTAATTTTTTAGATTAATTTTGAATAGGTAATTTTAGAATTAATGGGAAAAATTATAAACTATGGTTTATTAATTATTTTAATAATTTGGCAAACCTGAGTTGGTTTATTGATTATTTTAATAATTTGGCAAGCCAGAGTTGGTTTATTGATTATTGTAATAATTTGGCAAACCTAAGTTAGTTTACTGATTATTTTAATAATTTGGCAAACCTAAGTTGGTTTATTCATTATTTTAATAATTTGGCAAACCTAAGTTGATAATTTTCAAAAGAAAAAAATACTAAAAGATTTAATAATGAGTTTTAAAATTTGAATTCGATCTCCACCGTTGATTTAACAAGGTTAGAGTTCATTGGGGCCTTATGGCGCTTTGATTTCGTCTCCCTATGGAAGGTGTTCACTGGACTTCTTAACATGATTATTGGAATAATACAAACATTTATAAAATCTCGAACATATAAATAGTTACAATTATAGTGACTAGGTCAAAGTGGATTATAATTGTAATTATATGTTCAAAAGAACAAGTCCTAAGATTAAGTCAGTGCATTGGATTTTCACTGATCTGGTAATCTACGATATGAACTACTTACACATTCGGGGTGTGATGTCTTATCCAACGAATTGACCAAGTAGATAAAATGAGATGTATATGGGTACATTGGACTATGATCGATATTGATTATTGATAGATAAATAAGTATCATTGTTATCGAATCTAATCAATGTCGCAACATTGACCATAGGTCAAGTTGATTGGAATTCTAAGCGATAATATTATGTTAATTATATTATTTAAATATTTTGACTTGTTCGTTACCAGCTTACCCTATGGTCTAGCTCATACTTACATCTTGGAGATTTAATAGTGTAATTGAGTGTGAGTATTAATCATAGATATGAAATCTATAGCTCCTGTATGAGAGGTGAAAAGATGACTTCCTTAATAGCTTAGTATAAAAGGGCAAATTATTGAGCGTTCATATCTGTGATTAAGTTCACAAATTTATCATTTACAAGGGACTAAGTGGGAACTAAGGATAAAATACAAATGAGGGGTAAAACAATAATTTGCACCCGACTCATTAGTAAGTCATCGATAGAGGATTGACTAACTATTGTAATGGTTATAACAATGGATAATGTATTTGTGGTTTGAAAAATACGTTTTATGAATTCAAGAGTTCAATTCTGAATCTATAGTGGAGTCATGAGGAATTAATAAATTATGATATAATTTATTTAATAAATAAACTCATGGAAATTTATTGTAGCTTGTATTCATGGATCTATGGTCCCCAAATCACCTTTGAGTAAATCATCTAGAATGTCTCAATTAATTGATTTATTTATCAATAGGATTTTCAAAGTTGACTATGTCAATTTTGGAAAATTTTACAGAGATATAAGATTTAGAGAACAAAAGAGAATCTTTGGGAAAATTTATTTATATTTATAAATTAGTTTCAATATAAATAAATAATATTAAATCAAATTTCAAATTATAATTAGTTAATTTGAATAAGGATTTAATTAATTAATTAATAAAAAGATAAATAAATAAAAAGGTTTTGATTTTAGGCCCAATTGAGATTTAAATTCAAAACAAAAGAGATTGGGTCCAAGTCCATTTGTGGCAGCCCAAGGCTTTTATTTTTTGTTTATTATTTTTAATTACTTCAAATTTAATTTTAAATTTAAATAAAGCCCATTAAGTTGCCTATATAAAGAATATGATATCTAGAGTTTTCAGAAGTTAGTCTCAGTTGATTCATTGGGTAAGTGAAAATTTAGACAATCTAATATTTTCTTGGCAACTCACTCTCCTCTTCTTTTCTAAATCTCTATCTCTTGTGTTGAGAACTAGCTCACACTAGTTCTAGGTTGATTGTGTTGCTGATCTATTTCAATCTCTTGATAATACTCTGCTACAGAAATGAATCAAGGCTTAGAGAGATTGAATGAAGGGGTTGTTCTTGTTCTGTTGCGTATTTGTAAGTTTCTACATATTTGTGGTTATGTTAATTTATGAATCTGATCTTCATATATATGTCATGTTATTCTATGTTTCTATAATATTTTTTTGGAAAAATAATATGGAGAATGCTTCTAGATTTAAATTCAAAGATCCTACACTCGGTTCATCATTTACTGTTTATTTATTTATCATGAAACCATACACAATTTTCATTAATCATGCATCTTTTAGAAACATGATTATTTAGGGTTGTCCTAATGGAAATCAATTGCATGTAAACTACTAAGTGTTAAATTAGTTAAAACTTGGTAAGTCACACCATAATAAATGCAATAGTTTGTATAGGCCTTTAAAATAACTGACTTTATTTAAAAAGTGTTTTAGTAAACTTAGATGAATGTAATGGGTAATTATTTAGATCACATTAATTGTAAAAATAGGATATTTTATAATTAAATATATTTTGTAATTAATTACATTCATAAGGTTATTAATAAACTAGTATTTAATTTGGAATTAATTGATTAGTTTAATGAAAACACATATTTTTTCTAAAATAGTAAGTGGGAGAAGGTGAACATCTCAATGTGACCTATTGTCTCCATTATAGGGCCTTAAATAGGGCCTATTGTCTCCATTAGTACAACACCACGAGATATGAATAGGGCCTTGAGGCGACTTTGTTTCCGTCCCCCTAAGGAAGGTTTCTAAACATATCAATACCAAGGTTGGCTTTTTACGAAGATAGAAAAGAGTGATGTATTTTAGGCTTGACCGACCCTAAGGCGACACTCTCTAAGCTAAGTCATGAATTCTAAAATAATGAGTTACACTTACAAAGATGCAATTAAGCTTTTGCGGTGGATAGTTGCATCTTGACCAAACCAGCGACACTTTTTTAAAAGAGAAAATAAAGAGTTATTTTAAGTTTTAAATAATAAAGATAAATTTGTCTTATAAACTATGTGAACTTAACTTGACCGACCCTAAGACGACACTTTATTTGTTTGATAGTTTTATCGTGGAATAGTAAATGTTAGTTTATGTATTTTAATTGTTGCATTCATGCATCATAATTATTTTCCAAATTATTGATATTTTACAAATAGTAATATTATTGTATATTATTTTCAGTCATAAAAATGTTGTCACCCAATTACTTTCCCATTATGTGCCCTCACATGCATAAAATGATTGATGATCATATAAGTAAAGTTAAACTAACTAAAGAGAATGAAGGAGGATGAATAAATTCAACTTTATTCGTTTTTCTGGCTAAAAAGCTTAAACATATTTTTGATGAAAGATGACCTCCTCCTATGCCATCATGGGATCCAAGGAAAGAGGAATATGAGAAATATGCTTATTGGATAAGATCAAATCACATGGCAAGATTTTATATTCTTAGCACCATGGAAAAAAAAAAGATGAGGAATTTTTTTGAAGATATTGAATACGCTTTGTGATATGTGGGATGTTGTCTCTGAGGATATACAGACTAGACCACATTCGCGTGAAAGGTAAATATGATTTGCCTTTACCTTAAAATTAATAGTTGATTATAATGCATCATTCTGAATCTTTGGTTTAGAAACCACTAATCATATTTTTATTCTTCTTTATAGAAACTTGAGCAATCAAGAGGAACCTGCAGATGGACATAAAAAGACTAGAAAGAATAGAGAGAAAGCGTCTAGTTCAAGAAAGCATGGAAGAATGTCTGTTTGTTTTAAAGTTCTTTAGTTTTAATAAAGAAAACTTTATTGTTGTTTTGAACAATGTTTTAGTTTGTGTCTTTTAGTATTTTGAATTTAATGACATGTATTGACTTTATAATATTTTATTTATAATTTGATTATTCTTAATTTTTCTTTAGACATGCAAATGAATATTCGGACTTTCACGCTTTCATTAATTGAACGATCGCTAAATAACTCGAAATTATTTAAAGCATCTAAATTGATAGGAAACAAAAAACAAAATATTTCAAATGAGGAGGACACATATCTTTGGCATCTTAGACTTAGTCATATAGGACTATACATCATAACCCAGTTAACAAAAGATGGATCATTGAGAGAACTAAGAGTTGGAACTCTTTCGGTTTGTGAGTCTTGTCTAGAAGGCAATATAACCAAAGGTCCTTTCTCATCGAAAGGTAGTAGAGCTAAAGAACCTTTAGACCATGTACATAATGATGCCTGTGGTCCAATAAATGCACAAGCTAGAGGTGGATATGAGTACTTTGTCACCTTTATTGACGATTACTCTAGATATGGTCATACTTACCTAATGCTTAGGAAGTCTAAAACCTTTGGTAAGTTTCAAGACTTCAAAGCTGAGGTTGCAAAACAATTAAGTAAGACTCTTAAAACACTTCAATCAAATCAAGGTGGTGAATATTTGGATTTGGAATTCAAAGATTTCATGTTGGAGCATGGTATTCTATCCCAACTCACAACACCTAGAATGCCACAACGAAATGATGTTTCAGAAAGAAGAAACAAGACCTTGTTGGACATGGTCAGGTCTATGCTAAACCACTCTTCACTTCCTCTCTCATTTTGGGGATATGCATTTCAAACAGTGACTTACATTTTGAATGTGGTCACATCTAAGACCATCAGTAAAATTCCATTGGAACTGTGGAATGGAAACAAACCTAGTTTGCAACATTTCCGCAATTGGGGTTGTCATGCTCATGTTCTTAGACCTAAATCAGGGAAACTTGATTTGAAATCTCAAGTTCACATTTGAAATCTAAAGCGATTCCTAAAAAATCCCTTTAAGTGCCTTTAAGTAAGTTTTTAGGACTTGCAATGCTTTTAGGACTCGTAATGCTAGTCCTAAAAAGTCTTATTTTTAATTTAAAAAAATTAATTGATAGCCAAAGCTCCCGCCGGAGCTTCGATGTTAACGGCAGGGACGCCACCCCACGATGGTGGTTCGGGAAAATGAACAATCCTTTAGTGGGTTTTGATGCCCAAAGCACAAGGAATGCACTGGTGGTGTTCGTTTGGGTTGAGGTGGCTCGAGGCGGTTGAAAAACACTCGGAAGAGTTTAGGAAAAGTAGCACCACTGCGAATTCGAACGAATTTAGGCGGCGGAGGGACTGGGCTCGCGGGGGTCGAAGGTCGCCGACCTTCTGCATCCAATGCGCCAGCGCGTTTAGGAGGGGGGGTGGCCGAAGCGCCGCCGTCCGTGGTTTGGTTGTGGAGTTTGTGAGAGAGAGAGAGATAGAAAGAGAAATGGAAAAAGAGAGCAAGGAGAGAGAGAGAGAGAGTGTGTGTGTGTACGCACTAATTTCCCACGGGCTATTAGCGAGCTGAGATATGGCCTAATTATATCAGCCACGTGGATACCACATGACCGGAGCTGCTGTCGGCAGGGCCTACCTCTTTAGCTCGAGGTAACCAAATGTTCACCAAGATTATTTAAGGGCCGAGTCAGGAAAATAAAGACCGCAGGTCAGGAAGGCGTCCAGCTCGGGGCACGAGCTGGAGGTGGAAGCCGTGACTCCTTATAAATTCAACCACGGAATGTAAACGTGCATATATCAGACATCACGTGTCTGATATATCCCTGAATTCTCAGACACGCAGCATGAACGTGCGTATTCAGGCACCCACGACTAGGTTGGGCCGTGCGGCCCATTATCCCCCTTACCTGTTGATTAGACCACACTTCATTTGTCAGGTTTTAGGAATTAATCATGAATGTCACAGAAGTGACATGATGTGTAAGAAGGTCACGGGATGACCCCCCTTACCAACTCCCAGGTGCCCTCTCCTATAAATATGGAGACCCTGAGAGTTGCAAAGGGTTGGATTCTATTACATAACAAAATACCTTGTAAAAAATACCAGAAATATAGCAATAATATTGGCTGGTGGAGTAGAAGGATTTTAACCTTTGAACCACCTAAAAACGTAGTTGTGTCATCAGTCCATTTTAAGATCATTTATCTGTTTCTGTTCATTATTAAGCACTAATCTCTTTCTCTTATTTTCTTAATTACCTGTTGGCGAAGAACCACGTCAACAGTTTGGTGCTTTCATTGAGAGCTAGTCAGATTGGTGCTATCGCAAACATCCAACTATGGTGACCACTCGATCAAGACACGGTAACGAGGCAGAACAACATGATGGGCTGGAGGCTCATCATGTCGCCATCTCCGGTGAGCGAAACCTTGAAGTTCAGCAGCGGCCAGGCAAGTAGCCAATAGGCCAGGATGACACTGGAAGTTCGGCACCCCGGCCACCTAATCCAAACCCGGACTTTTACACGGCGGTAGAGATGGAGAATGCTCAGTTGAGGAGTCAACTGGCGAAAGCTAATCAGCAGATTAAGGAGGTGTTGGCCGGACTACCCTCTCTTACAACCGATGCTAACGTCGAAAAGAGGCAAGGCGAGACTCGTAAGTCCCACCGGGGTAATCGGTCTAGACCTAGCCGCTCGGTCAGACCTCCGACGTCCAACTCTACTCCCTCATCACACCGCCGAGAAGAAAACTTGGAAGAAATACCCAGAGTCGAACAACAGTATAGCCGCTCAGTCCGAACTTCAACTCCTAGTTCACTGCCAGCCTCGAGCGCGCCCAGGAGGGCTCGAGGGGATTCTAGAAGGAGATCAGGGGAGGGCTCATAGCACCAGCCCATCCTGGCCAGCCGTCCTACTCGTCCAGATCGCTAGGCGCAAGGCCCGCAAGTTGGCAGGGCCGAAAGGCCCCCACCTAACCTGATCCGCCCTGATGGAACCAGGATTGCATCCCCGGTCAGACATCCTCCATCACCAATAAGATATCCGTCTCCTCCTCGGCCTATCCAAGATATTCTAGCTTATGGAAGCAGCAGGAGAAACCCACCATCCGCAGGACCTTCCCATCGTAGCAGGGCGCCCAGAGGAAGCCCGGATCCTCACCCCCAGAGGCGGGCTCCAAGCTTCTCTAACGGGAGCTACTGGACCGGAAGTCGGTGGAGTGACCTTTTTGGCGGAGACCTGCGTCAACGCCTAAGCTCGGCGCAAAGTCCTCAAGCCACCCCGAGGGGCGACCTACGAGATCGCCTTAACTCTCACAGGGGGGACCCGGTAGGAGGTGGAAGCCATGCTCGCTCAGGGGGAGACCTGTCCGAGGTACGTAACGGCGGGAATGTCCCAAATAACCTATCTCAAGATAGGAGGGACAATAACCCAACAAACGTATACAACAGATCTGGAGCTATTGAACAGCCCCAGAATAACCAAGGAGATCAGGACAAAACCCTTGAGCGCCTGGCTCAGATGGAGGAGCTGATGAGGAAGCTCCTATCAGAGAAAGAAAAAGACGAATATGATTCGGGGGACGAGCTTGAGCTCTTCGCCCCCAGCATAGCAGCAACGGCATACCCGCCCGGTTACCGTATGCCGCACCTGTCCAAATTCAACGGAGACGGAGATCCGTCGGATCATCTGGGTATGTTCAATACCCTGATGATGGCCCACAACATTGGCCCCGAGCTGAGGTGTCTGATATTTCCCTCCACACTGACTGGGCCAGCCAGACAGTGGTTCAAACAAAGCAAGATGCAATCAATCAGCTCCTGGAAAACTTTCTATGCTGACTTCAAAAGGGTATTCCGAGCCTCCCAGGCTGCCCGCGTCAAGGCCGACTCCCTGGCTAATGTGAGGCAACAACCCGACGAGCCTCTGAAGGCTTACCTGAGCAGGTTCGCGAACGTTGCCGCTCGGGCCAGGGATGCAGATGATAGCTCCAAACTCATGGCTTTGAGGAATGGAATCCTCGTCGGAGGGGGACTCTGGAATGAAATACAAAGGAAGGGAGTCAGCTCAGTAAACGAATTCCTAAATAGGGCCCAAGGATGGATCAACTTGGAGGAGGCCCAAGCCTCGGCTGCAGGAACCAGCCAGGTCCCTGAGCAGCCCGCTGGAGTGGGAACGGAGGTCGTGACATCGACCCAGAACGTTACACAGAATAACCAGTTCGGTGGAGGCAAGAGAAAGGGGAACGGAGAAGGCAACCAGCACGGCCCAAAGAAGAATAAATCCATAGAAAAATTTAAGCCGGTCTACGCGACTTATACAGAGCTCACCCACTCTAGGGAGAACATCTTCCTAGCAAACTCTGCTCGCCTCCCCTGGAAGAAGCCAGAGCCGTTAAATCACCAGAAGGGGAAGAGAGACACCTCCAAGTTTTGCCGTTTCCACAATGACGTTGCCCACAATACCGATGATTGTATACACTTGAAAGATGAGATCGAGACTCTCATCAGAGCTGGCCCCTTGGCTCAGTATGCGCGGAACAAGGTTCCAACAAGCTGACCTGCTCCGGAAGTCCCAGTCAGTCAGCCCGGGTCTCGGGTAGATCAAGACGTCCCTCCTCCAGTGATAGGAGGAGAGATATCCACAATCTCGGGAGGTTCGAATTTGGCTGGCACGAGCAGGGGTGCCCAAAAGAGGTACGTAAACAAACTCAAGGCTCATAATGGAGTAGAGTTCGTCCCCGAGCATCCTCTGCCAAAGCAGCAGTGATTGGAAAGGCAACCAATCATTTTTACTGAAGAAGATGCTAGCCACGTCCAATTCCCTCATAACGACCCTCTATTCGTAGCAGTGCAGCTCGCTAATCGGAGGGTTAGGAGAGTGCTGATCGATAATGGGAGCTCGGTAAACCTTCTATTCCGATCCACGCTGGAGAAGATGGGTTTGACTGTCGCCGAGATGAATGCGACCTCCATGATGCTGTATGGTTTTCCGGGAGAAGGATCAGCGGCTGTAGGGATGATCGAGTTGGTGATCACCTTAGGAGAGGGACCTCGAACAGTCTCAAAACTCCTTGAGTTCGTGGTCATCGACTGCCCCGCTGCATACAATGCCATTTTGGGCCGACCTACACTTATAGCTTTTGAAGCCATCACCTCCGTTCACCACCTCGCGCTGAAATTCCCTTCTTCCACAGGGATATGCACAGTCTGTGGAGATCAGCTTGCTGCCAGGGAATGCTACAACATTTCCATGAAGGGAAAATCGAAACCCGGGCAGCTAACGATGGCCGTCCAAGGTGGAGGAGAGGAATCTCAGGAGCCTTTGACTAATCCTGAGATTGAAAAACCTCAGAGTGCCGAGGGGGAAAGTATCGTCCTAACTGAGGCTATTGACCCCCGAATAGGCGAGGACAAGTCCGAGCTCCAAGAAATTGAAGAGCTCGAGGAAGTAAACATCGATCCACAAAATCCTTCACGGATGGTCAAGCTCGGGAAAAACCTCTGTGGCAAGAGGAAGGCGGAGCTGATCAAATTTCTACAGGATAACCTGGATGTGTTTGCATGGTCACACGAGGACATGGTGGGAATCAGTCCAAATGTCATCATGCACACCCTTCATTTGGATAAGAGCGTTCCTACAAAGTCTCAGAAGCAGAGGTGCCTGGCAACAACTCGGGCTGAGGCCTTAGAAGAAGAAGTAGCCCGGCTCAAGAAATGCGGCTTTATCCGTGAAGCCAAGTTTCTGGTTTGGGTCGCCAACCCCGTGCTGGTCCCGAAGCCCAACGGGAAATGGCGGACCTGCATCGACTTCTCCGACCTGAATAAAGCCTGCCCCAAAGATTGTTTTCCCTTGCCAAGGATCGACCAATTGGTGGATGCCACAGCGGGGCACGAGCTCATGTCCTTTATGGATGCGTACTCAGGCTATAATCAGATTGCCATGAACCTGGCGGACCAGGAGCACACCGGCTTCTTGACCCCAACTAACATCTATTGTTACAAGGTCATGCCGTTCGGACTGAAAAACGCTGGTGCTACATACCAGAGATTAGTGAATAAAATGTTTGCCAACCGGATCGGGAAGATCATGGAAGTGTATGTTGATGACATGCTGGTCAAATCAAGGACTGCTGATAACCATGTCTCCGACCTGGAAGAATGCTTCAAGGTACTAAGAGAATACGACATGAGGCTTAACCCTCAGAAGTGCACTTTCGGGGTCGCGTCTGGAAAATTCCTGGGTTTCATTGTCAACACTAGAGGAATCGAGGCGAATCCCGATAAGATCAGGTCATTGCTCGAGCTTCCCTCACCCAGGTTGCGTGAAGACGTCCAAGGCCTGATAAGAAGGGTGGTAGCCTTAAATCGGTTTATTTCAAAATCCACCGACAAGTGCCTGCCATTCTACAACCTGCTCCGAGGAAATAAGAAGTTCGAGTGGACCAAGGAGTGCGAGGGTGCTTTCCTCGACCTGAAGGCACATCTGGCCGAGCCACCCGTACTGTCCAAACCAAAGGCAAGAGAGCCCCTTTTCCTCTACCTAGCTGTCAAAGAGGATGCAACTAGTGCCATGTTGGTCCGTGAAGAAGACCAGGTTTAGAAACCGGTCTACTACATCAGCAAGAGACTTCTCGGGGCCGAATCCCGATAACCGTTGATGGAAAAATTGGCGTTCTGTCTTATCACGGCCTCCCGAAAGCCCAGGCCATATTTCCAGTCCCACTCAATACACGTCATGACCGATCAACCTTTAAGGCAGGTTTTGAAAAATCCTGAAGCATCGGGGCGCCTGTTAAAGTGGGCTATCGAACTCAGTCAGTTCAAAATTTTGTACACCCCCCGAACTGCCATAAAGAGTCAGGCCCTGGCCAATTTTATGGCAGAGTGCACAGGATTCAAGGAGGATCCTGTGGAGGAGTCACCCCAGGTCACCTCACCCCAGGCGTCATGGAAGATCTTCGTGGATGGCTCATCTAATGAGAACGGGTCCGGGGCTGGAATCATTTTGATATCCCCTGAAGGGCATAGATTCCACTCGGCGTTGAGATTCGGATTCAAGGCCTCCAACAACGAGGCCGAATACGAAGCTTTACTGGCCGGACTGAGGGTAGCCCAGGAGCTGAAGGCCAGTTCCGTTCAGTGCTTTAGCGATTCCCAGCTCGTGGTAAACCAGGTGCTAGGTGAATATCAAGCACGAGGAGGCAGGATGGTTGCTTACCTGGCCAAGGTAAAAGTCGAGCTATCCGCATTTGAACGAGGCTCAATCGAGCAGATACCTCGAGAGCAGAATGCTAACACAGACGCCTTCGCCAAGCTCGCTACCTCCGGGGAGACGGAGACGCTGGGGTTAGTACCAGTGGAATTCCTGGAGAAACCAAGTATAGAAGAGGTCGGGGCAGAGGTCGAAATGATCGATGCCAGACCGACCTGGATGACCCCCATCCTCGAGTACCTTACCAAAGGAAAGTTACCCGAGGGGCGTAATGATGCACGGCGGGTACTGTACCAGGCCCCAAGGTATATGGTGATAGATGGGATGTTGTACCGATGTGGGCATTCCCTACCCCTCTTGTGATGTGTTCTGCCAGGTGAGGCGAAGGCCATCTTGCAGGAAGTGCACGAGGGTTTTTGCGGGGATCACACTGGGGGGCAAAGCTTGGCCCTAAAAGTCTTAAGGCAAGGGTATCACTGGCCCACTCTATCAAAGGACTCGGTCTCGTATGTCAAGAAATGCGACAAGTGCCAGCAATTCGCCACAGTTGCCCGAGCTCCCCCAGTCGAGCTGAAGATGATCTCCTCCCCATGGCCATTTATAGTCTGGGGAATCGACTAGGTTGGCGCCCTCCCTACTGGAAAGGGCGGGGTCTGCTACGCCGTGGTGGCTATCGACTACTTCACAAAGTGGGCTGAGGCAGAGCCTTTGGCAACGATCACCTCCAAGAAAGTCCTCGAATTCGTAGTCAAGAGCATTATCTGCCGGTTCGAGCTGCCAAAGAAAATTGTATCCGATAATGGGACCTAGTTCGACAGCGACCTCTTCACTGAATTTTGTGAAAGGTACGACATCATGAAAAGCTTCTCCTCCGTGGCCTATCCTTAGGAGAACGGCCAGGTCGAGGCTGTCAATAAGACGCTAAAGGCGAGCCTTAAGAAGAGGCTGGATGAAGCCAAAGGGGTCTAGCCAGAACAGCTCCCTTAGGTACTGTGGGCATACCAGACCTCGCATCGGACCTCTACGGGGCATACTCTTTTCTCCCTGGCTTTTGGGAGCGAGGCGGTCCTTCCTATTGAGTTAAAGGTATATTCTCATAGAGTCCAGGCATATGACCAGGATCGCAATCATGAACTACTTTGCTCATCCCTCGACCTGATTGATGAAAGGCGAGAAAAGTCACAACTCCAGTTCGCACATTACCAGCAAAAAATTACGCGTTACTTCAACTCAAAGGTCCGAAAACGCTCTTTCGGCATTGGCGACCTGGTCCTCAGGAGAGTTTTCTTAGCCGGCAAGGATCCCAAAGATGGAGTACTGGGACCGAACTGGGAAGGGCCTTATCAAATAGCCGAGGTCATAAAGGAAGGAACCTACAAGTTAGCCTGACTTAATGGAGAAGCGGTCCCACGAGCTTGGAACACCATCCACTTGAAGAAGTATTATCAGTGACACCCTTGTAAGGCTTACTCAGAAAGGCCATTTCTTATGTATTAAGCAATGAGAATTAAATCTTCTTTCATTATTGTGTATATTTGCGAATGTAATCTCAAGTAACCACGAAAGACCCATTCCTAATTACTTGGGGGGCATATGGTACCTGACTAATATAACCAGGTCGCCTTAAAGACTTAGAAGTTGATTCAAATCGATTGGTCGATGTTTTTCTTAAAAAACACAACATATTGATAAAGGATTAGCACAAACTAAGCCCTATCCTAGATATAACCAGGTCTGAAAACTTAGAAGTTGATTCAAATTGATTACTCAGTGTTTTTCTTAAAAAGCACAAGATATTAGTCAAAGAATTAACGCGAACTAAGTTTTCAAAATAATGTCCTGGACATAACCAGGTCCTAAAACTTAGAAGTTGATTCAAATTGATTAATCAATGTTTTTCTTAAAAAGCACAAGATATTAGTCAAAGAATTAACGCGAACTAAGTTTTTAAAGCGAGGTCCGGGATTCAACCAAGATTTGTCTTAAAAATTGGATCAAGATTGGTTAATATTTTTTTCCCAGAAAAATATAAGAGTATCAATCATGGCAAAAAACAAACTAAGGTGCATAGAATCAAAAATTGACTAAAACCAATTGTCTCAAGGTGAAAAAACCTCATACAAAGTTACAAAATATATATATATATGTAAAAAGAAAATGAAAGGCCTTAGGCTCCACCCGGCTGCTCCGTTGAGGTCGCCGTCTCGCCCTCCTGCTCGGCCACTGTGGAGGCCTCCCCAGTCTCAGAAGGCGCCTCTTGCTGGAGCCGAGCTTTGAACCCTTCTCGGAAGTCCTCCCAGTCCGCTCTTAAAAAGGAGAAGTCGCCGTTCGAGTTGAAGACCCAATAATGGTAGAGCATGTCCTCCATGGCAGAGTTGGAAGCTGCCTTCTCCGTTGCCAGGGCAGCCTTAGCCTCCTCGGCTCCAGTCTTCGTAGAGTCCAACTCGGCCATCGCGGCAGCAAGGGCGACCTTGGTAGCCTCGGCCTCTTGAAGCTTAGGACGGGCTGCATCCAGCTCAGCCCGCACGGCTGCCAAGGCATCCTTGGCCTCTTTTTCTTGCTGTTGGGCCGCCTGCAGGGTAGCCAAGGTCGTTTGATGGGCAGCCAAAACCACCTGGTGCTCGCCCCTCATGTCCTCGAGCCGAGCCTTAGACCTGGATATGCTCTGGTGAAGAGCCAGAGCGCCCTACAAAACAAAGAGGCAACTGCCTTAGAAAATAAGAGAGACAAGGCAAAGCATGGTAACCAAAGTATAAAAGAGCAAAGCCAGCTTACTGTTAGAGCCATTCCCAGTGAAGACTCCATCACACTCTCCGGGCTCCTTGTCTCAATTGCCCACAGGTCCCTTTCGGTGGCCCCGTAGTAGTGGTCGACGGTGTAGGTCACCGTCTCATACACCGTCCCCCGAAAGACGCCAGGAATTTTCTCCAAGGCCTGGGGGTCCACCGAAATGCGCACCTCGGTGGCGGTAGCTGCCAAAGTCCTGGGCTCCATCTCCATATCCCGAACAAAGGCGGGAGCTCGTGGAGGGGGCAGGGGCATCTTCTCCATTGCTGCAGGAGGTGGAGGTACCTTGGACTGAGCAGCTGGGGTCTGGTCTTTCCCCTTTGCAGGGGACTTGGTTGGTGTCCCAGCGGCCTTCTTTGCCACCTGGAGCTTCTTCACCTTGGGCCCGGAGGTCTCGGCGGAGGAGTTCCCTCCGGTGAACCTAGCTCGCAAATCCTTGTTCCCGGGCTGAGACATCTCTTCTGGCAAAACAAAGACAACATTAGTATACAAGTTAGCATTTATGCAAGAACAACAAGGATAAGGAGAAAACATAATTCAAAAACATATATCATAAGGGACCCTACCCCCCGAGCTAGAAGAGGAATCTATGGTCACGACCATCGGCCCCGAAGCTTCTGCGGGGGAATCTAAGACAATGACTTCGCGGGTTGGCACGGGTTCTGGGTCCGAAACTGGCTTAGGACTAGACTCTTCTACGTACTGCCTAAGACACGGAGCCACGGTACCCTCCCGGAGAGAGGGCCATGACCGAAGGTTGGTCCCATACTCCACAAATAAGGCCGACCTAAAGGCTAGGGTGTTGTCTACGACTACGGTACCCCTAGGGCGGCTACTTTCGTAATCTAGCATAAGCCGGTCAACAAAATGGAGCAGGGTTATGTCAAGGTTTGGGTCACTTCGATGGCGTTGGACGGGCTTATTGGGATTGAACCTAGCTAGCCGGGGGTCTGCGGTGGCCCTATCTAAGCCCCTAAATAGATATGGGTACCTTGGCCGGAGGGGCCGGCTGTTGCCCCGGACTGGGCCCTCTCCATGTTAGCTTCTTGTGCGACCTTCCACACCATCTTCCGCCTCACGAGGGGCACCTCGTCCTCCTCGTCCTTGTCTCCTCCCTCGGCCTCTTCCTCGGGAATGGGCCTCATCTCGCGAGCTGGGGGAGGCCCCCGCGGTCTCCTCAGGTTCAAAGTCTGGCCCGGGGAGATTAGTTTACATGCTAGCATCATCTCGTCTGTCACGAGCTGGCGGTAGTCCTTTTCACTCGGGGGCAGACCCGCCAGCGTCTCGTACTGACTCCCAAGGATCACAGACTTGTCTGTCCTCGCGAAAATGGCTGCAGAATTATTCTAAGTCAGAAATGGATAAAGGGGGAGCTAATCAATACTTAACTTATGAGCTAAGAGTAAAAGGTACTTACGAGGACGGTTGAAGTAATGAAGTTCGCAGTTGCGAAACCCCTTGGACATAAAGAACTGGTATTTGAAGTGGTTGGGGTGGCTGGCCAGCTCGATGACCGCAGCCGTGTTTGGGAAGCGGGTCAGATAGTAGAACCCGTCGCCTCGCCCCCGCTGCTCCGGGCTGCCCTTGAGGCAGAAAAAATATAAGATATTTGTCGGAGTGGGGACCTCCCACTCCTGTTTCAAGAACAGATATCTCAACCCCGCCAACAAATGATAGGAGTTGGGGGGGAGCTGGAAAGGAGCCAACTTCACATAGTTGAGGAAGTCGGCGAAATATTGGTCCGGCGGGAGGAAGGCCCCAGCCTTGAAGTGCTCGTCACTCCAAGCCGCATATTCCTCGTCGAGCGGCGCGCATCTCCGCTCACCTTCTAAGGGAGGTCGGGCGATCAGGGCGCCCCTCCCCAGCTCGATGTTATGGGAGAGGAATATTTTATTCACTCTCCCCTGGTTGGTGATCTTCGAGACAATCCTCTTGCCTCGAAAAAAGCATCGAGTGCCACCTCGAGCTCCCGCTCCACGGCCGGGCCAAAGACGGGGATTGGGGAGTCTGTCATCACCTCCTTTCCTTTGGACTGTTGGGAGGACGAGCTGTCTGCGGTCTTCTTAGGAGCGTTCTTCTTGGGTCCCATCTGGTCACCTAGCGAACAAAAGAAGAAATTTTAGAAAGGGCGACCTAAGCATAAGAAAGAATCTGAAGAAGTGTTTCCTTTGCACGGGCTGAGGTAAGCTTAGCCCGTGGAGAGTGAGACCACGCGGTTCTATGAACACGCACCTGTGCTCCCAACAGATCCCCGATTACTCGGAATTCGTGTGTCAGGAGGGTCAGGATAAAAGTTTGCATTGGAAGGAAAGTTTCAGTAGGCAAGAGGTGCAAAACCGCCTGTGAAGCGTGTCCCCTAAGATACCCGGTTTTGCACCCAATATGCTGGATATTTTGAACAAGCATACCCAAAAATCTACCCAGAAGGTTTCCCCAGAAAACGCACCCTATGAGCCATGCTCCTAAATGGTTTTCTTCTACAATCGATGCCCTATCCTAAAAGCCTACACCCTTCATACCCACAAAAAAACCAACAAAACCTTGCATGCAGCTACAGGAACTATTTACCTAAGCTACAGTGAAAAGAAAATTTAAAGCATGCACAGTTAGAAAACTTACAAAGTGTTTTGCTGTGGGGGGGATGAAGGGGTCTTCTGGGTTGGGGCCTCGATGGAGTGACTGGTTCCAAAACCTCAAAGGAGCCCTTGCGCCTGATCTTCTGGAATCCTGGGAACGGTAACCGGGAGAAAAGGAGGGTTTTTTGAGGATGAGAATAGAGAAGAAGATGGGAAATTCAGAAAATTTTCAAATAAACGAGTGGCCCAAGCGTATGGTGGTGACCCCTTTTTATATACGTGAAAGGTCATGAGAGGAGGGCCGTTGGATCGCCCTGATGTGGGATCCGAGGCTCTCCACTCGAAAGGCAAAACGACGGCTGAGTATAGGCTAGGCCATTTAATGCGGTTCTAGGAAGACGTACCGTCACCATCCACGATGCTCCACGTATTCGACGCCTGCGTAATAGGTGGAATATGGAGAGTCCATGGAGAAGCCTAAAAGCCCCTACTGTGGCCCCAAACGACGTCGTGTGCCACGAGCAGAGGCTTGGGGGGCAAATGTACGCCCTGATTTCCCACAGGCTATTAGTGAGCTGAGATATGGCCTAATTATATCAGCCACGTGGATACCACATGACCGGAGCTGCTGTCGTTAGGTCCTACCTCTTTAGCTCGAGGTAACTAAAGGTTCACCAAGATTATTTAAGGGCCGAGTCAGGAAAATAAAGACCACAGGTCAGGAAGGCGTCCAACTCGGGGCACGAGCTGGAGGTGGAAGCCATGACTCCTTATAAAGTCAACCACACAATGTAAACGTGCATATATCAAACATCATGTGTCTGATATATCCCTGAATTCTCGGACACGCAGCATGAACGTGCGTATTCAGGCACCCACGACTGGGTTGGGCCGTGCGGCCCATTATCCCCCTTACGTGTTGATTAGACCACACTTCATTTGTCAGGTTTTAGGAATTAATCATGAATGTCACAGAAGTGACATGATGTGTAAGAAGGTCACGGGATGACCCCCTTTACCAACTCACAGGTGCCCTCTCCTATAAATATGGAGACCTTGGGAGTTGCAAAGGGTTGGATTCTATTACATAACAAAATACCTTGTAAAAAATACCAGAAATATAGCAATAATATTGGCTGGTGGAGTAGAAGGATTTTTACCTTTGAACCACCTAAAAACATAGTTGTGTCATCAGTCTATTTTAAGATCATTTATCTGTTTCAGTTCATTATTAAGCACTAATCTCTTTCTCTTATTTTCTTAATTACCTGTTGGCGAAGAACCGCGTCAACAGAGAGAATGGGTTGTTGTGTTATATTTTTCTTTGTGAAGTTATAAATAATAAACTTTTAGTTAAAAAAAAAGGATGGAATTTGAAATTTTTTAAAATTCAAACTTTTAGGACATACATAAGTTTTTAGGACTCGCAATTTTAGTTAAAAAAAATATGAGGGAATTTGAAATTTTTTAAAATTCAAACTTTTAGGACACACATAAGTATTTAGGACTCGCAATTTTAGTTAAAAAAAATTGGAGGGAATTTGAAATTTTTTAAAATTCAAACTTTAGGACTTGAAACATTCTTTTAGGACTCGCAATTTTAGTTAAAAAAATGGAGGGAATTTGAAATTTTTTAAAATTCAAACTTTTAGGACACATATAAGTCTTTAGGACTCGCAATTTTAGTTAAAAAAAATTGGAGGGAATTTGAAATTTTTTAAAATTCAAACTTTAGGACTTGAAACATTCTTTTAGGACTCGCAATTTTAGTTAAAAAAAATGGAGGGAATTTGAAATTTTTTAAAATTAAAACATTTAGGACACACATAAGTCTTTAGGACTCGCAATGTAAGTCCTAAAAACATTCTTTTAGGTTGCGAGTCCTAAAAATTCCAAGAGGTGTTTGTTTAAAAAAAACTAAAACTTTTAGGACACACATAATTTTTAGGACTCACTCCGCGAGCCCTAAAAGAAATTCCTTAAGGACTCGCATCTAGGTGAATGTCCTAAATGGGTGTTTTTGTAGTAGTGTTAGCTTGCTAATCGAGGTTTTAGGATAAAATTGTAGCTAAAATGTACTAAAAAGTCGTTTAAAGGAATTTGATATAAAAATGTGGTCATTCATTGAAAACATAAAGAGTTAAACATTTGGGATCCCAAAATACTGTTAAGAAAATACTTTACATCTCAAAATACATTTAAAGTCGACCTAAGCAACAAATCAACCGAATACATTATATCATCCCAAAATAACCCTGGTCGTGGTGGCCAGGCAAGCCGAACATGTACCCGTCGCTCCACGCTCTCCATACTCATGGTTGGTCGACCTTTCCCTTGCCCTTACCTGCACCATAGAGCATCCATGAGCCAAAGCCCAGCAGGAAAACTCAACACAAAACAGATAACATATGCATATCTATCAACATCATATAACAAAGCAGCCAACAGGCTAAACACATAATAGCCATGTTGTCCCAGGTGCTTTACCAGGCCCTAGGTTTGTGGACTTCACCAAGAGGATGTCTCCAGCATCCTAGGAGGGTCTCACCCTAACGCCCTGCACTACGCTTGCTCAATGCCAATCCCATCCCCTTGCCGTACTCGGCTTCCTGCCGTTCTCGGCCTTCGTCATTCACTCACAAAAGATATTTAAACATATCCTACACATAAAAAATAAGGCTACACCCTGCAATTCAATCAATAGGGCCACGCCCTGCAATACAAACAATAGGGCCACACCCTGCTCTATGGGTACAATAATTTTCTTACCTGTGTCCCAAGCTTCCTAAGCACTGCAATCTCGAGCACAGTCCTCTAACCCAAGCCTTGTTGAAAACCTAGTCACAACATATTCATAATAGCCATCCATCAAGTTCTAATCCAATAAATAACTTTGAAATATAATTCTAGCTTTCGGGACCTTGGATTCTACCAAACTAGGTGGTAAAATCCTTCCCGAGCCTTAACATTTGGGTTCTCGAGCTAAAAACCTTCAAACAACCAATATCTTGCATTTGAGCCGCGGCCCAGCCCCTTAAGGGCCATGACATGCTCAAGTCAGAGGCAAAATGCCTCTCTGCTGAGTGACACGGGCCGCGACGCTCCAAACATTGGGTCGTGGCGCACCTGGACAGACAGAGGCTTCCAACCTCTTCGATACACACGGGTCGCGGCGCCTGAAGAACAAGGCCGCGAACCAAGCCCCCAAACCAAAAATCCCATGTATTTTCTGCATTTTCCTCGAGCCTAAACCCCAATTTCATACTTCAAATATCAATTAAACTCATAATTGAACCTGAATTCCTTATTCACATACCCTAATCAACACAGGAAGTCCATAAACAACCCCATAAACTCAGCAAACATCCAAGATCACACTTAGAACCCATTTTCATGCAAGCCTGTAATTCAACTAGAATTCAACTTGAAGACCAAGTTTAAGAGCTTACCCCTGATTTGTACTCAACCCTGAGCTGATTTCCTAAGTCCCTAAGCTTCCAATCCACAAGTTATTCAGCCTAAATCCTCAAGGTTCTCCAAAATTCTTCAACACCAAAGAGAGAGTGTGAGAACTGACTGAGAGAGAGAGAGAGAGAGAGAGTGAGAGTCTTCCTTCTATTCCTTCTAATCCCCTCCTAGAACCTCAGCAGCCAAAGCTTAAGCCTATCCCTTAGCCAAAAAGTCTAAAATACCCCTAAGCCTATCTAAACCCTCAAGTGCCACCAAGGGCAATTTTGTCATTTGCCAAATCCCGCTAATTCCTCGAGTGTTCCTATAAATCCCTATTTAATCCCAACATGTCCAAATAATTGCTAAATTACTACCCGTTACCCAGTAATTCCCGATCATGTATAACATTCCCAAAATACCCCTAGGCTCCTCCTGAGTCGGGTATTTGACCCCGTTGTGACTTTCTAGCTAAACTGCTCCCTAGGACCGTCTCAGATCGTGCATCACGAATATATCACCACTCACTCATGGTATCAATCACAATATACACAAATATTACATTTATGCTCTCAACGAGCTAAAATTACAAATATGCCCCTAATAGCCAAATGGGGCCCACATGCATATTTAATTCACCTAAACATGCATTTCTAATCACATATTCATCAAATTCGTATATTAATGTAATTAAATCAATTATTGCCCTCCAGTCACGCTAATCAAGGCCCTAAGCCTTATTAGCAAATTTGGGATGCTACAGGAGGACTATGAGACAACTTGTTCACTACGAACATGAGGCACGTGTCCATGTTTCTGATATAGACAAGGAAGATCTATTAACCTTCAAAGAGGCAATGGATGATCCTGAAATAGAGAAATGGGACAAAGCCATTAACCAAGAAATGGAATCCATGTATTCAAATTCGATCTGGGAACTTGTAGACCCACTTGAAGATGTTAGTCCCATTGGGTGCAAATGGATCATCAAGAAGAAAAGAGGTGTAGATGGGAAAGTGGAGACTTTTTGTAATGCCCCAAAATCCCTAATGGGGTTTAATGGTTGGATTAGTAGGCCAGGAGGGCCATAATTGATTTATTATGCTATTAAATGATTATGTGCATTTTTATTTGAATTATATTATAATATGATGTTAAATGCATGCATGTGGGTCCACATTTCATCATAGGGAATTTTGGTAATTTGGCCTGTTGAGGGTGTAATTGTGTATTTGTATGCATGTTGGTGAACTTTTGTTGAGGCCACATTATAATGTGGATTTGTTCGAGCCATTCGGCATGAGACGATCTTTGAGTGTAAGTTAGCGGTTTGGTCATAACGGGATTAAGTTCGGGGCTCGGGGTGAGTCTCAGGGTAATTTGGTGATTAGAACATTACCAGGAGTTAAAGGGTAATGGGATATGATTTATTGGTATTTGAAAATATTGGGAATAACGGGAATTGGAGGGTGTTAATTATGATTAACAAAATAGGTGGGAAATGACGGTTTTACCCTTGGAAGCCTTTAAAGGATTTTAAATAGCCTAGGGGAAATTTGGTCTTTTCACCCATAAGATATGTATTAGCCATTGAAGGCTGTAGAACCTTGCCAAAATAGATTCCCATACATCATTTCTCTTCCTTTTTACTTTGGAATTTTGAGCTTCTTTTGAGGATTCAAGCTAGGGAACTGGACCTTGAGGGCTTAGGATTGTGTTCCACCATTGAAGAGGGTTCTAAACTGAGCATGAGGTAAGGTTCTAGCCATTAAAACTTTGGTTTTGCTCTATTTTTCTATTGGATTTCTAGATTGGATAATGGGAATTGATGGGAGTTTTTGGCAAGAGTTACTTGGGTTATGATGCCTAGGACATGTGTAGATGGTTTTTGGGTTCATTTGGGACTTTAAATGAGGTTTAGAAGCTTTTTGTTCAGATTGGAAATGGTGGTGTCAAAGGAGGGAAAAACCAGGGTTGAAAACCCTGGTTGTAGTGCTACAGTGCCCATCATTGGGTGCTACAGCGCTAGCCATGCGCCTTTCTACTCTGCCAATAGCGCTGGGGTGCTAGGGTGACATGGTAACCGCTAAGGAATCAAAAGGTCGATCATTCTCAAGGGTCGTTCTTTTACTATTTCTCGCTCAAACCAAAGGTATGAAAACTACACCCCATATGTGACATGCATGGTTATTATTGAAGCATGTTGAGTGTTTAAATGTGGACAATGATTGCATATCAAATGCTTAGTAAATCTTGCTTACTTGTGAATGGCACTGACTCATTAGTCAGAATCAGAAATGATGTTAGTATTAACTGTGAAGCTGTTACTCATTAGTCAAGTTCGGCAGTAGTACTGAGCACTGGTCGTATGGTATTGACTCATAAGTCAAGAATGGTTTTAGCGTGTTTAACGCAAGATGAAAAGATTATATCTAATTGACATCAGCATTGAATGAATCATCATGAGCATTAATGCCGGACCGACCTCAAGTTCGATGAAAACTAAAAGCGCTTGTCTAGCCTATGGCTAGTCACTTAAAACCAGGGCCAGAAGGTCCAAGTGACTACATTATCACATGGCTATGGGTGCTGAGCTCACGTTAGTGACTCACTCATCTGATTCAAGCTAGTGACTTACTCATCAGTCACTCATCTGATTCAAGCTAGTGACTTACTCATCAGCCACTCATTTGTTTAAGTTAGTGACTTAATCATCAGTCACTCAACTGATTCAAGCAAGTGACTTACTCATCAGTCACTCATTTGTTTAAGCTAGTGACTTACTCATTAGTCACTCATCTGATTAGGGCTACAAGCCTCAGCAAGGTTACCAAAACCTTGAAGTGATATTCACTCATCTGTTTAGGTCTATAAGCTTTGTATGATTATCATGATCATCATTTGATATTATATACATGCAGTAATGAGTTTTATTGCTGAGTCTTGGCTCATGGGTGCTATGTGGTGCAGGTAAAGGGAAAGAAAAGCTCACCTAACCTTGAGTGGAGAGCTTAGGTGGCAATGTGTACATATGCGACCGCTTGACCACCACGGCCAAGGAGTTTCTCGGAGGAACTAGGGGATTAACCCTATTTTTGCCACTTAGGTTAGCAGGTTGTAATTTTACAATTTAATAACCATTTTGGATTGTAAATAACTTGTAAACATTTTTTATGGGCCCATGAACAGTTTTATGTTTTAAATAAAATATATCCTTTTGATTGGTTTTTCACCTTAGCCTTTTAATAATACCTAGATGCACGTTTATAACCAAATGACTCGATTAGCGAGTTAAGCATGGTTCAAAGCTCACAATAACGGTCTTGGAGTAACCAGGGTGTTACACTTTCAAAGAAAGGCTAGTAGCCAAAGGTTACACTCAGAGATAAGGTGTTGATTATGAAGAAACATTTTCTCCTATGACCATGTTGAAATCCTTTCGCATCCTCTTATCCATTGCTACCATGTATGATTATGAGATATGGAAGATGGACGTCAAGACAACCTTCCTTAATGGCTATCTTGATGAAAGTATCTATATGGTACAACCATAAGGGTTCATCAAAAGTGGGGAAGATCAAAAGGTGTGTAAGTTGCTGAAATCCATTTATGTATTAAAGAAAGCATCTAAATAATTAAAACATATGGCTTCGAACAGAATGTTGACAAAGCATGTGTATATAAACATATCAAAGGAAAAGTGATGATTTTCCTAGTTCTTTACGTGGCTGACATTCTCCTCATTGACAATGATGTAGGGACACTGTCAAACGTAAAGAAGTGGTTAGTTGAAAAGTTCCTAATGAAAAGTTTGGGCGAGGAAAGCTATGTACTGGGAATCCAAATCTTAAGGGATAGGAAGTACAAGATCTTGGCACTTTCTCAAGCTAATTATATAGATAAGGTGCTCGAAATGTTCTCTATGCAAACTTTCAAGAAAGGTCAGTTACCGACCAGACATGGAATTACTCTTTCCAAAGAGTAATGTCCAAAGACACCTCCGGAGGAAGAGGGCATGAGAAAGTATCCCTATGCTTCAGTAGTTGGGAATCTTATGTATGCTATGTTGTGTATTAGGCCCGACATATGCTATGCAATATGGATTGTGAGTTGTTATCAATCAAATCATGGTTTGGAACACTGGATTGCAGGAAAGCACATTCTCAAGTATCTTAGGAGAATGAGAAATTATATGCTTGTATATTCAGGGGTGAGCTAAACCCTACTAGGTACACTGATTCTGATTTCCAATCATACAAGGACAGTCGTAAGTTGATGTCTGGGTCCGTGTTCACTCTTGGTGGAGGAGATGTGGTCTAGAGAAGTATTAAACAATCCAGTATATCGGATTCAACCATGGAAGTCGAGTATATAGCAGCTTGTAAAGCAGCTAAGGATGTGGTTTGGATAAGGATGTTTTATACTAATCTGGAAGTAGTTCTAGATATGGATAAGCCATTAATCCTGTAATGTGACAATAGTGGAGCAGTAGCTAACTCCAAGGAACCTAGAAGCCACAAGAGAAGAAAGCATATAGAAAGAAAATACCATATGGTTAGAGAGATTATGCACCAAGGTGATGTGACTGTTATGAAGATAGCCTCGAAACAAAACCTAATAGACCCGTTTACCAAGACACTTTCTGCAAAGTCGTTTATGGGTCATGTATGCAACACAGGATTAAGGGAGATGCCTCACTTGATTTGAGGGCAAGTGGGAGATTGTTAGGATTAATACCCTAAAAGCATGTAAAGACATTTTATTGATTTAAATAAAAGTACATTTTTATTATCTTTGAATATTATAATTATTGTTTGAATTTATTATATAATAATATCAATAAAATTCCATATTCATTTATGAGAATATGATCTTGTATAAGTACGAGAGAATTAAGATCACTTATAATGAATAAAATAGTCAATAACATATTAAAGTAAGGAATCTTTAATGAATAGTTACTACTGCGGTTTACTAAGCATGCAGGATGCAAGTGATCTAGATCTAAATTACTGATGTGGATAAACATCTTAGTAAATGTGTTGTATATAATAGAGATTATATATGACAAGACTGATGAGAATTAATTATCTTTATAAACTTACTGTTTGACATAAAGATTTAATTCTTACCATAAAAGATGATCATTTGTAGATCAGTCTAAATCATGAGTATTCATGAACTCATATTTGTGTTTATTGGATCTTTAGATTCACTTATTAAGGTATCTTAGTATAATGAGGCTAATGACTTTTTTTTTAGAGATTCAATATCATGAATGGCTGGGAACATGATTTACAATAATGGAATCCATACTTTCCTTACGGATCGAATATTGGTTCCCTTAAGGGTTAGTTCTAGAACTGAATAATTATTAAGCTCAAATCTATAATTTGATTATAGATTAATTATTTGCTATTGAATTAATGGTACTTAAGGATCAAGAGGTAATTAGAAGGGTAAAATAGTAATTTTGACCAGCTCTAATTAACGAACCAATAAATGGATGACATAAATACATTTCTTGATTATATCAATGGACTAAAAAGAAATCTCTGTAAATCTAATTCTATAAATACTTAGAGTACAATTCCATATTTATAGTGGAGTAATTATGGAATCAATAATGAGTATTATTATATTAAAGACTTTAATTAATAATATGGTTTATTGGAGCTTCCTATTATAGGTCTATAGTCCCCAGATCACCAATGTCCTACACTGTCAAGGATAAGGATGTCATAAGGAAGATTTGTAGAGAGAATGACTAAATTGCAAAGGAATTAATTTTCAAGGCAATGAAATAATTATGTGATAATTATGGGCGATTGATTAATTATGAATTAATTAATTATTTAACTGTAAAGTTTTTATTTTGAAAAACTATATGATAAAATAAATAGTAATCATGTTTGGATTAATATAATGCGATTAATAATTATCTTATTATAAGATATTTATAATAAGATTTTTATTTATTTATTTATTTAAAGCTGATATTTTAAGATAAAGTTAATTTTTAATTAATTGATATTTATTTTGGGATAAATATATTATCTTAAACATTAATTAAACAAACAAATAATAAAATTATGGAAAACCCTATTGTGGCTCATGACACACTCACTGTGTAGTGAGTGTGTGTGGCGCCACTCAGGGATATAAATATTCCTGGGATTTGAATTTTAAATGTCAAACTTATTTGTTTATTTAATTATTCTTTTTAAATATGAATTAAATTAAATTATTAAATAAGTAGTAACTGATCAATTTTATTTTATATAAAATAAAGATTAATTAAATTAGTTAATTATCTTTATAAACTTGAAAGAAGCGATACTTTCAGAAGAAGTTTTTAGAAGTTGTTTTGACTATCAGACTCTCTCTCAAGAAAATAAACGATAGAATTTCCTAAACCAAAAGCTATAGAAATTTCTATATCATCTCTCTTCTCAATCATCTCTAGATCTCATGTGTTGAGTACATTTAGAGAGTCTAAATATATATTTGAACCCTACGTACCCACACACGTCCTTGTGTGTTTGAGGATTGGTCTAAAAGATCAAGGTGTGAGCTTTTATAATAAGAATATGAAGATCGTTGATTTATACAAAAAAGATTCGTGAACTCTTGATAGAGCAACCATCTATAAAAGTTATGAAGTATCTATTTCTTCCTGTAGTCAACATGCCATTTAATTCACATAAATCACTATGTATTAAATTTAGTAAGTTTGAACATCTATCAACATTTGGAAAAGGATTCTAACCATTTTAGATTCAACACATAGTTCACATTTATCATGTTCATTCACATCACAATTAATTAATCCACATTTAACAACTCTTTTAATTGTTCTATAACTTATATGAGCAAGTCTATTATGCCACAATGTAATAGAACTGAATTATTCACATTACAAGAATTAGATGTCATATTATTAATGTCATTATCAAGAGTACATATTTTTATTATCTCATCACATGAATAACTCTTTCCCACAAAAATGTCATATTTAGTCAAATGAGTTTACCATATTCAAACTCCATTTTAATACTGGATTTACCCAATTAACTTCCAAGTATAATGTTTCCATTCATATTGGGAACATAAAAAATATTTGTTAGGGTCACTTTCTTTCCCTTTGAGAAACACAAATCAATGTAGCCCCTTCAAAGTACCTTGGATCTATTTTCATTTCCCATTTGGACTTTAAATCCATCATTTGCACTTTCAAAGGTTTTGAAAAGAGTTTTATCAGAGGTTGCATGAATGGAGCACAAGTTTCATACGACCATCCTTACACCTTCCCTTGGTTTGCATTAACTTCACTCAAATTTGCAATGATCTCAACATCAATTGCATTGACATGTTTACCTTCTCTTAAGGTTGCATTAGTATCATCACTACATGCATAAGCTATGTCAATTTCTTTTAGAGTTATCATACATTCCTCATTGAATGCATTATTCTCTATTAGGGTTACAATGCATTCCTCATTGAATGCATTAAATTTAATTAAGGCCGCAAAGATATTATCATCAATTAAGGTGGCACAATAAAATTCATTTACAAGTACAACGATCTCAACATCAATTGTCTTAACCCTAATCTTATTGTGGTTAATTTTACAATTACCATATCTCACATGATGATCAATTATTTTACAAACAAAACAAGTATAACAATAACCCTTGAATTTTTCATTTACATTCATCATTCTACTCTTAACATAAACAATAAACTCAAACTCACAAAATTATGGCAGCAAACACAATTCATTCAAATTCTTGAAATCTACACATTTAGAAATAAGGAATTCAATGATATCAATCGCCTTAAGTTTGTAATCCCATAAAGTAGTCTCATCCTTTGTTGATGAAAACTTTGAATCCATAATCACATTCATGTAGCACATATCCAAATAGAATTTTCTTTGATCCCTCATGGTTATGTGTTCAACACAAACCAAATCTTGAAGCCAAGATTTGAAGATTGTAGAAGATGAACGAATTTCCCTCATTGTTGATTATGCAAAACACAAAAAGAAAGTAATTAGAGATGGAGATTTTTTATTGTTGGGGATCTATGGTTTACACTTTCTAATCCAACAATGAATAATGGGAATTAATTCATTCTTTCAAACCCTAGAGAATAATCAAGAACCATATTCAAAGTATGAATGCAAATCTTGATAATTAAAGAATAAGTAATTAAATAATTATAACATGAATTTAGAAATATTTAATCACAATAAAACCATGGATTTAATTATAGAATAATACAAATTAGATCAAGAGAAATAATAGACCTTTGTGGAGAGAAAAACAAATTACATAAAATCATAAATATTATGATATTATATGAATCACAAAATGGAATAAGGCTGGACACAAATGAAGATTTGTTGTTTGAAAATATATATTCCTAGCCTCCTTCTTGAGATTGCTTAAAGCTAATATAATGGAATGATATTGGGATTCATAAGCCTTGGATCTTAATGTAAGTCAAGGCTAGAGAGAGAGAGAGAGAGAAAACTAGTAATCTTGGAGAAAACAAGTAATCACTACTACAAAATTGACATGGGACGATGGTTTTAAACCGTCGTATGGACTCTCATACGTCGGTTCTAATACCGTCGTTCCATGCAATGTGATGCCATGTAAATCATGAAACGACAGTTTAAATAAAAGTGTCATCTCATGTCGTACATGAGACGATGATTCATATACAAATGTTGTCTCTTGTGGTACATGAGACAACAGTTTCTGTGCAAGCGTCATCCACTACAATAAATGAGACGACAATTCCTACTCAAGCGTCATCCTCCTAGAGTACATGAGTTGACACTTTATGTGCAAGCATCGTCTCCTGCAATACATAAGACGACACTTTTGTGGAGATTGACGTCCCATGTAGAATATGAGAATTTTTTCATTTTTCTATTTTCAACCACTATATTCATTCATAAATTTATGTGTAATTACAACATAGTTCGGACAGAATCAATAGGCAGATAAAATCAATAGAACTCAGTATGTTCCAAATCTAAAAATAACAAGATCAAAATATACACTTGGAATAACTATGTAAGTGCTAACTAAAAACTACAATTAGTATATTTTTTTAATTTTGATTTCAAAAGTTACTCTAGCTATAACTCATTCGCTCAAGAAGCTTGGCTGCCCATTCATTTCGAGTTTTATTAATTTTGCCAAGTGTATATGTATTTTTCCCACCACACTACAAAACAAAAATAAAAAAATAAGTCAGAAATTAAGTTTAATAGAATTGTAGTTCAATAATAATAAATACACTTACATTACTAGTTAGTCATCGCATGGGTGTCTCATTCAAGCAATAGTCCTTCATCATCCTTATGATATAAAAGTTGCACTCTACTGACGATGTTTGACAAGGGCAATTGACTATTTTCCACTTGTAATTTTTTTCATTCTTTCATGTTTTTCGCTTAATGTGTGAAGAGACACTATATATACATCAATATGAAGAGAATATTAATTTTTTATTTCCATATCAAATAACCATATTATATTCTAAAATGAGTTTCAAATGTATTACCTATTCATAAGGTTTTTCAAATCATTTGGAGGAGATTTTCTAAGTGGATCAAGATAGTAACATGTATGGTCATCTGAATCAATGATCACTAACATCCAGTGACGTCTGCATTTAAAACAAAGTTATTAAAATGAACATCATAAGCTATAAGTAAAATTAATACTAAATGAAAATTTTACTCACAAGAAATGGTATGACATTAACCAAGTTTGACCCATCACTGTGTTATTGGCATTAGGTGTGGTTTCTTTCCTTATATAAAGAGAAAGTAATATGCATCATGTCTAATCAATACTAAATAATATATATATATATACACACACAAATAAGGAATGGCAACAAATAGCATACATATACATATAAAAAATTTCATGTGCAAATTTTCATGTAATTTTTTAACCCCACTAATTTTAAAAGAAAACGAATACTTGCTATTAAAAAGGAGATAGTTTTATTTCTTCCTTTCTATATATATAAATATATAAATCAAATCAGGCCTACAAACAAGACTCAAATAGTTTAAAAAATTATTGCTCGGCACCCATATATCATCTCAGTAATTAGCAAGATATAAAATTCATTAATAAGTAAATGTTGGTTTAGGTAAAAATAATGATATATTCATTATTATGATCAAAACACTTAAACTCAACAAAAAACAGAGTTAAAGTCAAGGGCATAACAAAAATAGAGAACAAATCTGTAATATATGTTCATTCACATAAATACAATGATAAATCTTAACATAAATCATTACTAAAAAAGTTTTCCTTAAGACAATATCAACCAAATGAAACTAAAAAAATTATTTTAGTCTAGCAAGTTTAGACCAAATAATCTTTTCAACAATTAAATAGTCTAGTCTTGAATCGTAGGTATAAATTTGTTGATAAATGAATTGTAATTAGAACAAGGCATTTACCAAATAGCACAAATTGCATTAGGACATGATGAAAATTAATAATACACATAGACCAAAATAAATTGAGAACGATCAGCCTACATAATGCACAACCACAGGCATATAAGCTCATAAATACATTGAAGAATAAATTCAACACTAACACAACTGATAACTAATTTAAGTTTTATGTGACAGCAATAGCTGGTAAATAAAATGAAAGAAATGGCAAGATCAACCATTTTAACTTATTGCATCCAAAATAGAACTAATACAAATGACAATAACAGAGTTTCGAGAGGCCATTTAACAAACGGTTGGTGTGCACCTCATTTGTTTAAATTAGATTATATTATATGTATAGGCTCATGCTCCACCAAAATTTGTGTTTTTCTATTTTGTCTTAATGGTATAACTATGAGTTACTATATATATATAACCATGCTCTTTCAAGTTTCAATACTATTAAATCAAGTGTGGAAACAAAAGGAAATTCATTTGAAATATAAACTCAGTACCTGATCATTTAATGCAATTTCCAACAATATTTGCTAACTTGTAGAACTTGATCTTTAGTAGAAGCCATCATTTAATTTCTACTAATTTGGGGCTGCAACAACTTTGAGATTAAAAGACATGATTCAGACCTACTTGGATATCTCTATCTATATATATAGTCTCAAGAAATACTAGAATACTCTTAAATCTTTTAGGCATTCGTATAGGAAACATCTATAATTCTAAACTACATTACATAAATAGAGTCAAGCTTGTAAAGTTATCATAAGTGGCATAATTTTAAAGTAAAGTTAACATTGTAAAGCTTGTAAAGTTAACATTGGGTATTATGTTGGAAAAATAATGTGTAACATAATTTTAAAGTAACATTTTGAGACATGATTTTTATTGAGACTCACTTGTTATTAGTGAGATATCTTTGGAGATTTGTATTATCCTCCATGAGTACATAAAAATCAAGTAGTAATATGCTCAAAATGGTTATGGGGTGAATGAGAAATTGTCACATAAAGTAGGCAAAATGATAAGGGAAAATAATGAGATTTGTGTTAGTCCCACGTGGAAAATTGAGTACTCTTTCAAAGGAGTGTATATAGAATTCTATATCCTTAGCTTGGTAAGTTGATAAGTAAGGAGGTCTTTCTTGCGCGTGCAGGGGATGCAAATCATTGTGAGTGGAGTAAAAATGCATGTGACTTGTGTGCGCTCACCAATCATGCGTGCATGAATGTAGGCCCAAAAAGCCCAATCTGCATTGAGCTTCTTTTGCAACCCAAAATTTATTTTTCCTTCCAAATTTAATTAGAATATTCTAGAACACTCTAGAAATGAATCTGAGAGATCTCATCCTTGCCTTACACAAAAATTACTTCAACTTTTGGGCAGTTACCCGAAATTGACTTTTTGGGAAGTTACCCAATTTGTTTGTTTGATTCTCAAGTACTTGGTCCCCCTTGAAGGCTATAAATAGAGGGTTTCACCTCATTGTTTCACACACCATTCGAAAATCTCTCTCTCAATTGTCAAAATTCTTTATCTCTCTCTTGGTCAAAATTCTCTTGGTTCCTTGTTGAAGCTCATCTGAGTCAATATCATATGGCGTCGAAGCTCTCTTAGTCCTAGTCAGATCTTGGTAGTGTTCTTAAGCATTGGTCAGTTTGTTGGGGGTAGAAGCAAGGTGTTTAGCTACTAATCATAGACAGTTTTATCCTGGGAGACAATTGCGTTAGCAATCGTTTTAGGGGTGTTCATTTGTTGGTTTGGGCAGGTTGGGTGAGTTTTTGACAAACCCAAATTTATAATCAAGTTGGTATTTTTCAACCCGTAACCCATCAAATTAAAAAAACATTGAAGTTCAACTCGACCATTGGTTTGGGCGGGTTAGCCCGCCAAAACATTTTTTTTAATTTTTTTCTAAAAAAAATAATTTTTCACTAATTTTTTTTCCTCTATTTTTAGTTTGTATTTGTAACTAAAATAATTGTTACTTTAAAATATAAGGTTTTTTTTATAAAAAAAAAATATAATTTGAATTTTATTTTATATATGTATAATTAATACTTAAATAAATATAAAATTAAAAAAAATACACAAATCCTTAATTGGACGAGTCGGGTTACATTGGGCGGGTTTCCCAAAATTTTAACCCGCCCAATATAATAATTGGGCGGTTTGAAATGAAGGTTGGGTTTTTCGGGTTGCATTTTTTGTTGAATTTTTTGGGTTGGTTATTCAGGTTGGGCGGGCTGCAAAATTTTTTGTACAACCCTAAATCATTTAGCACTTAGTGAGGAGGCATAATTGTTTTAAGAAGATAGTGCGGTACACTGACTCGATCTGATACAAAAGTGGTATTTATAATACATGTGTTTTATTTATAGCTGTAAATGTGGGTCGACCCAACCCGACATGACCCATATTTTTGTGCCTTCGAATAATTCGAGTCATGTCAAACTGAACCCGTATAAAAATTTGTGTCGTGCTAGTCCAACCCATATTTGAAGGGGTAAACGCAGCACGTCCCATGTTGTGTCGGCTCCAATCGAGCCAACTCATTTTCCTTATTTGAACCCACTTTTAGGCTCATGTTTAAGCCAATTTTATTATTGCTAAAAAAAATGAGGATGGGGAATTGAACCCCCCACCTTCTCTTTAACCATCAATGGTTAACCACCAATCTAAAACATATCTCTTTATCTAAATTATAATTTGAGATATTTTTATATATTTTTCAGCAATATTTTACACAAAATTATATTAAAGATAATTATTAGAATTTGAATACCTACAAATAAATGCTCAATTTTTTAACTCGCAAATCTTAAAACAAAATAATATTATTTTAATTTATATTTTATAATTATTTTAATTATAAAATTGAGAAAAATAATAGACTTTTATTATCATTTTAATTTATATATAATTGTCAAATAATTTTTTTTATTATTATTAATATCAAAATATCAGGCTTTTTATTGTGTCGTACTTTCGAGCTAGTCTGCTCGTGCTTTCAGGTTTGTTGTGTCGTGCTCAAACCTATGTCACGTCATATCACTTCGTGTCAATTTGCAATTTCAAGTATTGTTAGACCCAAATCCATATTTTTCTTTGTCATGTAGTGTTCGTGCCGATTTCGAAATGTGCTAAAATGTTCGGCCATTATTTATAATCCTAAACTAATCTCATAAATATATTTCGAACTTAATCTCTCTCAAAGGTAAAGTTTTCTACTTCTTAAGATAGTTTTTTTTAGACATATTACACACGGGAATAATTTTGGTGTTTGGGATTATTTGGGCCCATTTGTCAATGAATTTGCTGTCACAGTTCGATGTGAATGTGGTTTGGCATCTACAATCGTGGCAATTTTTCAGCCTTCGATTTCTGTGACAGAGTCATTACCACCGATAAAATACTCATTTTCACAACTGCCAAAACATGTCATTTTATAAGCTTTGTCTTGTTTACAAAATAAAATAAATAAATGAAAACTTGTTATATTGAAACAAATAGCATTCAATTATTTTGTCCAAACTCCACAAGCTTCATTTTTTGTTTTTAACAAACACAAACTTCATTTTTATTTTACCGTTTTGATTAGTTGAAGATTAATGGATTTTTATCTCGAACTTAACTGATTTTTATTCTTCCTTGCCAGCTAAACACTGTTTTTTGATTCATCGAGGATTCAATTTTTGGGATTCAATTTTTTTAGTAAAGTTTTTCTTGTTTGACTATTACGACCAGCTGGAGTTGTTGCACTAATTAAGTGAAATAAGATATTGGATTTTGAAATATAAAGTAAGAATTCTATAAGGATAACTAATCATCCATTACAATTATAATCATTATTTGATAATATCATGGTTTTATGAAACTGCTTAAACTTTCATGAAATAAGATTCAACAGGGAATAATTTGTAAACTGACAAACAAAGTAGTTGCCTTTAGTGTGTAAAATATATACTAAAAGCCAATGAATGATTGGAATATACAATGATGTGAAGCATGGCAATTAGAATTAGTAATGTAGTTTAGTACTAACAAAAATATAAAGAAATATTCTTAAAGCATGACGTGAATTTGTTAGGATTGAAGATTTTGCTAAGAACCTCTAAAGAAATCAACCTCGAGAGGGGACCAATTCCAAGAGATCATTAAAAAAAAATATCTAATAAAACCTGAAAAAGGGAATAATCAAATGGCTGGCGATGTTCCCAATACCAACCAATCACCACAGTACACACTACTCTTACAGCCGTTTTATCTATAGATTCCTCTTTAGGGATGGCTCACACTCGAAAACCTCTCCAACTTAGCTAATGGAACAGCTTCAATAGAAGAAACATTCAGTCACTAGTACCATAATAACACTCTTTGTAAGTATATGTTCTTCATTTCTTGCCTTCATTTATTATGCTTGAACCTTTTCTTGTTGATAAGACTAGCACTTATATCATCTCTTTCGAACTTAGAAAGAAAGAAGAGACAGAAAGTAACTAGTTGCATGCGAGTTTAAAAACAACCCAGAATCTACTTTTTGAGTTTTATTTTTATTTGAGCTTAAAAATTGAGTCTTGAACTGGAGCTTACTTGCAGGTCATTATGAATAGAGGAGAGTCTGATGAGAGAAGAACTGGGGTGTCTACTAAAGCTGCCATTAAAATTTATGGCGATAGGTTTCATGAAGATAATTCTTCATTGAAGAAGTCCCAGATGAAAATTGAAGAGGTATAATTCTTAAAACTATGGAAACCCCATTTCCACAATTACACTGTAAAAGAACACTTATTTTGCATTCTCTTCTGAAATTTGCTTTGTCATTTCTGTTTTTTTGGAAAAAAATTTATGTTTATAGAAATCATACTCAAGAACAAGAGAACTGCATATGGCAAAGAGGGACATAGGTAGATTGAAGGGAACCAGAGATGTGGCTGACTCTATGAAAGCTCAGGCTGAATCTGAGCTCTTTGATGCAAAAAGGACGGTGAGAGATTTATCTTCATTGATAAGAAAGTCAGACTCCAAAACGAAGGCTCGGAAGCAAGAGACTGAAACGTTGAGGAAATCAACAAGGCATGAAGGGACTTTGGCCTTTGTGAATGTGGAAAATTATAAATATGCAGAAGTTATAAAGGAATTGGAGACTGTCAAGCAAGAATTGCGCATGCTTAAGCTGGATATGGCTGCTATTTTAGCAGAGAAATTGCGGGCAGAGAATCAGATCAAGGCCGCAACATCGAGAATATCATCTTGTTCAAGCTCTATGGAGGCTGTCAAAAAGGAGATTGAGGAAGCAAATGAGGAGCATGTTTTGGTTGAGTTGGCCAGGATTGAGGCTTTGAAAGAGTGTGAAGAAATTGAGGCTGAAAGAGAAAAGGAAGCTGTTTGTTTCTCATCTGCCATTGAGAAAACCAGGAAGAAAATTAAGGGCGTTATTGATGACATTGAAGAGTCTAAAGAGCTTCAGCCCAAGTTGGATGCAACAATGGCTGATGTCGAGGTGTTACAGAACGAATTGATGCTTGTAAAGGAAATGGAACAGAGAGCTCAAAGAAATAAGAGCATGAAAGGTTCAGAAGCAAGCTCCCAAGGAGGAGAAACGGACTTGGATGCTTCACTTTCTTTGCAGACAGTCACTAAAGAATTGGAAGCAGCACAGCAAGAGCTGACTTTAGTTAAAGAAGAAGGTTTCCAGTACATGGCCTCGATGGATATCATAAGAAATGAGCTAAAACATGTCAGGACCGAGACAGCTAGATTTGAGGAAATTGAAAAGAACAGAGAGTTAACTGTACAGAATCTTAACTCAAAGCTACTCAGAGCAAAATCCAAGTTGGAATCTGTAACTGCTGCTGAGAGAAAGGCTAAGTCAATTGCAGCTAATCTATCAATCACTCTTGAAAAACTCAAGGTAGAAGCTGAAGCTGCAAAGAAAGAAAAGCGCGTTGCTGATGAAGAGGCTGCAACTATGAAGGCAGAAGTTCACAATATGGAATCGGATATAGACATAACCGAGGAAAAATTGCAAGCTGCAATGCTAGAGCTTGAAGCAGTGAAATCATCAGAGGCTTTGGCTCTTGAAAATCTAAAATCTCTTATCGAGAATACAATGGGAGCTAGAAGTTCTTCAGTGCAGCATAGCTCCTCAATTACCATCTCGAAGTTTGAATATGAATATTTGACTGGACATGCCATTGGAGCTGAAGAACTTGCTGATAAAAAGGTTGCAGCTGCAAAGGCATGGGCTGAAGCTATTAAGGCTAGTGAGAAAGAAATTCTAATGAAGACAGATTTAGTTCAGAGAGAAATCAGAGAGATGAGGATGGAAGAAAAGAGGGAGTCGTATGGAATGGAGAGATCGATTTCAGCAAAAGATATGGTTGAGAAAGAGTTTGAGAACTGGAGAAATAGACGAGAAAAGAATGCAACACCAGAGAACTTACAACTAGCATTGCATAAAAGATCCATTAGAGGCAATAACATTGGGACTTTGACTCCATCTAGACGAGCTACTTATCGAAAATCTGCCTCACCAGGGAGCCGGAATTCTTTCCTTGTTAAGAAGAAAAGACAGGTGATACCAGATCTTGCCAAGTTCTTCAAGACTAAGCCAAACAAGAATTTATAGGTTTTTCTACACTGTTCCTTGGCCAAGTAAATAAACCAACTCCTATTAAGTTTCAATATTGGGCTATCAAATAACGATAGGTTGAATATGTGAATGTGAGGATTCAATCTGAAAAAGTTAAGCTGTAAGCTCATTGATGTATTGATGATGTACATAATTGTGGTTGAATATTTTTGAGGCAACCAACAAATTAAATGCTCCTCTTACTATGCTTATTATCATCCTCCTGGTTGTCATTTCTGACATTTTCTTTGAGTTACTATGAGAGTAACAACTTCATTTGTTAGTTTGTGTTATGATTTTAGTGTATGCAACTTTTTTTTTATTTTTTTTATATTCAGATTTTTTTTCCTTCTATTTTTAACTGTAGAACAATGCTGCCTTACTGAATAACATTTATGCAATTGGATTACCTGTTGACCTTGTTTCAGTTTGCCTTTTGAATGTGGAAAAACAGAAAAAAGTGGGGAATAATCATTTCAATGTACTATGGATGAGTTGAAAAAGACTAACAATGTCATTGGGAAACAAAAGAAGCATAAAAGATGAACTTTTTGACTCCCCTGATTCCTAAGAAAGAAAGACTACAAAATTAAGTTTGTAATAACCCCGACGGTTATAACTCACTAGTTTATTGCTGTAGGCCCACTTTTGACTTGTTCAAAATTTTGCACTGAGTAATTAAAATTTGCAATCTTATTACTTTTTATAAGACCAGTAATATGATCTGTAAAATAACACAACTCAAGCTCCGGCAAGTTTGGATTCAACCTAAATAAGTTGAAAAGAAATTACCAAAATTTTCAATCCAAACCTATTATCAAGTTTAATTTCGGAATTTTTTTTTTCATAAAAGAAAAATCTATTTGTAAGGACCAATATTTTGTATATGACAAATTAGGTCCAGTCGCGTCTGAAATGGACTTTTGTTATGTCTGGAGTTTATTCGTTTTTTAGTTAGAGTCCACGTCAGCATGTGTGTAAAGCAAGGCTATTAGTAAGTTACAGCTGTTAGTTGGTTCGGGATTATACCTAATTGCTGCCAAGGATATATATTGGGCTGGTTAATTAGTTATAACCAACTCTCTTCGTTCGATAGATTGCATTGGATATTTTTGCTCTGTTTTCTTTCTTTTTCTTTCACTGACTTTTGCAGGTGTTGGTAAGAAACTCCATTGAAGATGGTCGAAGCTTTCTGTGCAAGCACTGGAATCAAGCCGTGATTGCTGAAGGTGTTCAGTTGGGTCTTGATGCTATAGATCCGAAGGTTTTCGGATTTGAGATATTGTTGAAGGGAGTTCAACATTGAAGCAAGGGGATCTTGCGTTTATAACCAAGGGATTTGGTTGTTTAGGGTAAAAAGCTTCACTGTATTTTGACAGAGTTTGTACAGTTTTTACATATTGATTCTTGAACTGGTTTATGTAAAATTACTTCTGAATATAGTGAGAGTTATTACCCTGGTTCAGGGAACCCAAGCACTAGTCGGCTGGAATGAGTTTTCAGTGTAGACGAAGCTTGTCATTTTGTGTGTTCACTCTTTTGATTGTGTTGTTAATGTTCATGTATGTTTCAAGATACAACCTAGATGAATATGGTAAAACTAGAAAGATAGGCTAAAACTTAGGTTTTTCACTATTCAATAACTCTTCTTAAGGACTTTTTGGACCAATTGGTACAACTTTTGAAAGAGCTGTACAATAAAAATATTTGGTAAATGGGCAGAAAACAACTTATTAAGAAAGAGAAGTCTAAAAAAATAACTTTAATAACCCTCCTATTACTAAACATATACCATCTTTCACGTTTCTCACAAAATAACCTTATGTAACAAAAATACTCTTATAAACATTAGAAAGTGTTAGAGAATATTATAAATTCAATGGAATAATAGAAACCAAAATTAATTAAATACAAGAATACAATTAGATAATAAGATTGATATAAAGTTACAATTCAATACTTGAAAATACAAATAAATGGAGATAAGATAGACGAAGAGAGAATACAACTCAAGACAATAATCTACAAATAAACACAATAGAAATAAGGATGAAGGAAGAAAATAAACTCTCTCTCACACTACCAAAGTGAAGAGTAGTGAGGATCACTAGATTTGAACAAGGTTCAAAATCTTTGTCCAAAAACTTATTTCTCATATTCTCGTAGCACTAAGGGACTTTCAAAATTTAGGAAATAACACTCTGGAATGATCAAGTCTTATATTTTCTAGCCAAGTGCTAAAATGGATGGAAAAATCTTATTCGCAAGTGAGCAAATGACCTCTATTTATAGAGTTTACACTCTCCTTTGAATTTGAAACTCATCCATCAACCCCTTGGAAGGTACAATACCTTTAGTGGGGGTTACAACTACACAATAGCTCTCATCAAATTCAAATGAATATGTAACTCGTTTTACATATTAAGAGAGTGTTTATGTGAGAGTTACAAAACTTATGACCATCGTGTCTCAAATATTGTAACTCCACACTATATGTTACACACTCTATTATTTGTCACATAAATATTTAATCAAATATTATATTATTTATAAAATAATATAACAGAAAGAGATTTATTTGAGAGTCAGTTATAAACCTGGTGTGAACCTTGTTCGTACAGGTCCGAACTAGGTGTAATCTAGTACGTATCAATTCTATATTTAATCTGTACCAAGTTCGTAGTAAGTCTGAACTTAAAAAAAAATCTTAAATCGCATATTTCAAATTAAAACTCGTCATCTAAACATAAAATTAATTTTTTTGGGTAGGTTTTTAAGCTTGAAACAGTACGAAAAACACACCTAAACTATTTATAACATGTCACTTGGGGCTAGCTCAAGTGGTTGGGTGTGTGATTGTGTGGGGAGGGGGTGGGGGTTCAATTCCCTATCGTACAAAAAAACTATTTTATAACATACCTATAACCTATAAATAACAAAAATATTTACTCATTATCAATTGCTTTAAATACTCATTTTTCCTTCAATTTTAGGAGTTTTTTTTTAATTTTTTAAAAAGAATGATGTCAAAACTATAAAGTATGAGTTTCTCTTTGTCATTTGAAGTCTGTCTTTGATTTTTTTGTAATTTAGATATTTGTTATGATGATTTGGATAAGAAGATTAGTAGAAGAGATGGTAGCTGCAAATGAGCTCTTGTCTTGATCATGGGAGAAAAAAGAAGGTGTAATGGTTCTTATGGGCATTTAGGTCAATTTAAGTGTGTTTGAGGTTATTTTTGTGAGAAACATGAAAGAAGGTATATGTTTAGTAATATAAGTGTTATCAATGTTATTTCTTGGAGTTTCCCTTAAAACATTTATGTAGAGGTGTAGCGTTCCAAATTTGCTAATAAGGCTTAGTGCCTTGATTAGCATGCCAGAATGACGATAATTGATTTAATTATGTTATTACGTAGATTAAATTATTATGTGATTAGAAATGCATGTTTAGGTGAATTAAATATGCATGTGGGCCCATTTTGGTTAATAGGAGCATATTTGTAGCTTTGACCCGTTATGGGCATAAATGTAAATTATATGTGTGTTGTGCTTAAGACCACAAAATTCTGGAGATTTATTTGTGATGTGTGATTCGAGACAATCCTAGGAAGCGGAATAGAAAAATAGTCACAATGAGGTCGAATACCTGGCTCGGGGTGAGCCTAGGGGTATTTTGGAAATGTAGCACGTGTTTGGGAATAGCAGATAACGAGTAGTAATTTAGCAATTTTTTTAAGTATGTCGAGGGTTAAATGGGGAATTATAGGAACACTCAAGGAATTAGCGGGAATATGGTAAAAGACGATTTTGCCCTTGGTGGTATTAAAGGGCTAGGATTGATCTTAGGGGAAATTTGGTCATTTTGAGTCTAAGGGGTAGACTTGGTTGGACTTATCTCATCAGAACATTGAGGAAAGAAATAGAACACTCTCAACCCTTCCCTTCTCTTTCTCTCTCTCTCTCTCTCACGTTCTTCTCTATCTCTCTTGGTGCTTGGAGGAGTTTTGGGAATTTTGAAGGAATTTTCTCAGGAATTGAGGATTTGAGGCTGGGGACTTAGGGAAATCAAGCTAGGAGGAAGTCTTAGGCAGTCCAAGGTCACAATTCGCAGCTGGAGTAAGCTCTAACCTTAATTTAATTAAGTTTTGGGACTGTTTTTCTAGTGTTTTGGGAGTTTGAACTCAAGAGATTTAAGTTAGGTTTTGGTGAGGATTTTGGTTAAGTTTTCAGGTTTATGTACTACTCTAGGTGTAGTGGAAGTATTTTAGGACTAAATTCTAGCATTAGAACATGTTTGGATCGATTTGCAGGTTTAGAAATCTAAAAACGGTGGAAATTCTGGGTTCACAGGGTCGTGCCGTGGCGCTGTTCTTAAGTGTCACAACCCTCATGAACTTAAGGGCCTATGAGGATTCGCTGAATCGCCTTAGCACCGCGGCGCTGCATAGGACGTGTCGCGGCGTGTGTCTAGAGAAATTGACAGTTGGGCTCTCTGACTTGTAGAGGGTCGTGACTCTTAATGTGGGGGCGCCGCAACTCTAATTGAGGGCGTCGCAGCACAAATGGGAGTTTTTGGCCAAATTAGAGTTTTAAGCTTGGGAACTTAATTTTAAGGGCTCGGGAAGGATTCTACTACTCGGATTAGTAGAATTCGAGGTCCCGGAGGCTAGTTTATTATTCCGAAGGTTTAAAATTGATTTATATTGTGATGGTTATGTACTATTATATTGTGACTAGGTTTTATCGCTAAAGCTCGGATTTAGGGGATCGTGATCATAGTAGTCGGTCAGCTCGGGACACAGGTAAGAAATTTTTTTGTGCTCGTAGAGTAGGGTGTGGCCCGATTATATGTGTTTAATGCTTTATGTGAATTCTTATGACTTGTTATACCATGTTTGTATGACTGTGAATGAACGGCGAAGGCCGGAAACGACAAAGGCCAAAAACAGCGAAGACCGAGAACGACAAAGGCAGGGGATGACAAAGGTCAGGATCAACATTATGCATGATGGATGCATGACGCTAGGGCAAGACCCTATAAGGGTGTTGTACTAGCCCACTCGGTGAAGACCGTGAATCCAGTGCTTGGAAAAGCACCTGGGTTGGCATAGGCCGCTATATGTTTAAGTTGTTTAATGCTAGATTGAATTGTGATATGCTATGTGTTGAGTTTTCTTACTGGGCCTCGGCTCTCGGGTGCTCTATGGTGCAGGTAAGGGCAAGGGAAAGGTAGAGCAACCATGAGTTGGAGAGCGTGGAGTGGCGTGTACATGTTCGGCCTACCTAGGTGCCACGACCGGGGTAGTTTGGAGGAATTCACTGTAAATGGTTGGTTTTGTCGCTTAAGTCGACTGTATTGTAACTTTTGAATTGTAATACATTTTTGAAACAATATTTTGGGATCCCAATGTATAACTTTCATGACTTTAATGAATGTCCAAATCTTTTATAATTAACGTTCGTCAAATGAGTCTTAATTTTGATTTAATCACATTTTTAACCTAAAACCTCGATTTGTGAGTTAATGGCACATTTATAAATCACATAGTAATGGCTCTAATGTCCCAAATTTGGTAATAAGGCTTAGTGCCTTGATTAGCGTGCCGGGAGGGCAATAATTGATTTAATTATGTTAATATGAGATTAAATGATTATGTGATTAGAAATACATGTTTAGATGAATTAGATATGCATGTGGGCCCATTTTGGTTAGTAGGGGAATTATTGTAATTTTGGCCCGTTGAGCGAATAAATGTGAATTATATATAAGTTATACTAGATACCACAAGATTGTGGTGATATTATTATGATGTGTGATCCGAGACAGTCCTAGGGAGTGGAATAGCGAAATAGTCACAACAGAGTCGAATACCTAGCTTGGGGAGAGCCTAGGGGTATTATGGGAATATGTTACGTGTTCGGGATTACCGGGTAACGAGTAGCAATTTAGTGATTGTTTAAGTATGTCGGGGATTAAATGGGGAATTATAGGAACACTCGAGGAATTAGCGGGATGTGGCAAATGACGGTATTGCCCTTGATGGAATTAAGGGATTAAGGATAGACTTAGGGGCATTTTTTGACTTAGGCAGCTGGGGATAGACTTGGATTTCCTTAGACACTAGAACCCACTGGATGCTTAGAAGACAAAAGGCAGAACTCTCTCAGCCTATCTTTCTTTCTCTTTCATGTCTCTCTCTCCCTCTCTTGGTGGCTTGGGGAGTTTTGGTGGTGAAGCTTAGAATTTGGGGCAAAGAATTAAGATTGTGAAGCAAGAAGTGTTGGAGAGTTAGCTCAGGTCAAATTCTTAGTGAAGTAAGGGTTCAAACTTGATCTTTTCTGTTTAATTCTGCTATGAACTAAAAGCTTGCATGAGGGTTGGACTTAAGATTAGTTTTGAGTGTTGGTGAGGATATGGAATGATTTCTGGGGTTGCTGTGATGCCTAGGCTGTGTGGATGAGAATGCTAGACTCAATTCTAGGTTTAGATGTTGTTTGGGGTGTGATTTGGTGGTTTAGGCTCAGGGAAAAACGCAGAAAATGATGGAGCTTCTGGGTTTTGGGGCTCGAGCCGTGGGCCTGTTCCTCATGCGTCGCGGCCCCCATAAACTCAAAGGCTTGGAAGCCTCAGAATTTTGCCTAGACACAGGCTAAGGCATGCCGTAGCCCGTGTCCCTTTGATGAAAGCCTAAGGCTCTCTGACTTGAGTGTGCCACGACCCTTAAGGGTTGGGCCGCGACTCCAATAGGAAATGTTGACCATTTGAGGGTTTTAAGCTCGGGAACCCATATGTTAAGGCTCGGGAAGGATTCTACTACCCGACTTAGTAGAATTTGAGGTCCCGAAGGCTAGTATATTAATATGAAGATCTTAATTGGTTAGGTAATGATGGAAGTCTATTTATTGATGTGTTGTTACTAGGTTAAACGTCAAGGCTAAGGTTTAGGGTATCATGTTTGGGATCGCAGTAGTCAATCAGCTCGTGACACAGGTAAGAAAACTGTTGGTGCCTGTAGAGCAGGGCATGACCCCATTATTTGTGTTTTAGGGCATGGCCCTATTATTTGTGTTTAATATATGTGTGAATACTTGTAAATAATGTGCTATGTTGTGCATGATTATGAATGAATGGCGAAGGCTGAGAACGGCGAAAGGTCGAGACAGGCAAAGGCCGAGAACGACAAAGGCCGGGATCGACGTTAAGCATGCTGAGTCCAGGACGCTAGGGTGAGACCCTCTAGGGTGTTGTTTCCACCCGCTCGGTGAAGACCACGAACCTAGTGCATGGTAAAGCACTTGGGTCGACATAGGCTGCTATATGTTTAATCTGCTGTCTGTTTAAACTTTGCATTATTGGAATGATTGTGATATGTTATGTGTTGAGTTTTCTTTATGGGCTTCGGCTCACAGGTTCTCTATGGTGTAGGTAAGGGCAAGGGAAAGTTCGACCAACCATGAGTTGGAGAGCGTGGAGCGGCGTGTACATGTTCGACCTACCTGGCTACCACGGCCAGGGTTATTTTGAGGAATATGTTGTAATGATTTGTTTTGTCGCTTAGGTCGACTATATTCACATTTTGAGTTGTAAAACATTTTCAAACAGTATTTTGGGATCCCAAATGTATAACTTTTACGATTTTAATGAATGTCCAAATCTTTTATGCTTAATGTTATCAAATGAGTTTTTATTTCAATTTAATCACACTTTTCAACCTAAAACTTCGATGCTAATGACACATTTATAAATCATATGGTAACAACTCTAAGGTAGTAGGTCGTTACAACTTGGTATCAGAGTGTGCCATGATTCCTGGAGATCACCCGAACATGTACGCTCGCTACTAGAGACAAGCTCGACTCAGTGTTGGTCGGTATTAAGTGAATTATGTGTTTAACTGCTTGTTTGAGTTGCCCTGTTTGCCTATATATTATAGATAAAGCATGATGAATGTGTTTATATATGTATGATGCCAGGGCACAACCCCCTTGATTTTTATATGCTTATGATGTGTGCGACGTGTTGAATTGATGTTTGTGCTGGACTGATGGGACTGGGAGGTGGGATTTGGATGTTGTTATCATGCCTAATGTGTGGCATCATTGATTGCAGTCATATTGCAGTTATGCCTCGGTGATCGATCAGACTCCACGACAATTAGGTCGAAGATGATAATCTGGGTCAGGACCCTCCACCTACCCCACAGAATATGCAACAGTTGTTTACCGAAATGGAAGCCAGAATTAAACGAACGGAAGATGAGCTCCGAGAGTTTATGCAGCAGGCCCCTCCTCAGGGTATTGGGTTACAGATTCCACAGGCTGTGGCACTAGTGTTAGTCCATCCTATGATGGAGAATAGGTGGGAGCCTTTATACGAGAGGTTCAGGAAGCAACACCCTCCCACCTTTGAGGGTGGTCCAGACCCACTGCGGGCAAAGCAGTGGATGAATATGACTTATTTCATCTTGGATTTCATGAGGGTGGAAGGGAACGAGAGGGTGGCATGTGCCAGTTACATGCTAAGAGAAGACGCCCGCATCTGGTGGGACGTTGTGTCCTAAAGGAAGGATGTGAGAGTTATGACCTGGGAAGAATTTTGGGACATCTTCAATGAGAAATACTATAGTGTTGCAGTTCGAGCTGCAAAGGTGGATGAGTTTGTTAATCTTACTCAGAACCGAATGATGGTTATAGAATATGCACTGAAGTTTGACCGGTTGGTGAAGTTCGCGCCAGACTTGGTGCCTACTGAAATGGCACGGAGGGATTGATTTGTGCGGGGGTTGAATGTCATGATAGCCTGTGATGTCAAGAAAACATTGGATATGAGGGCTACCACCAATGCTCAGGTAATGGAGAAGGCCCTTACAGTTGAGGGGGTCGAGGATCAGATATGGCGAGAGGGCGCCGCTAGGTGCGATGTTCGAAGGACGGTGCCTCCTTTCACTGGTTCTAGTCGGGGTAGTGGCCCCAATGAGTAGAAGAGAAAGGCCCCAGATTCTTTTGTTCCTTCTAGTTCAAATAGAAGGGCACAAGGGTGTTTTCAGTGGCTGTCAGGGACGAGGAGAGAACTGGAGAAGCTTCTTGGAGTGTCCTCGGTGCATGAGGTGACATCAGGGGGAGTGCAGAGTTAGAGTGTGCTTCACTTGTGGGAGTGTTATTCATATGAGGAAGGATTGCCCACAAGATAGGAAAGAAGAACCGAAGAAGAGCGACAACCTCACTCCAGCTAGTCCCTCGGTCGTGACAGGTCAGATTTCTATTGCCGGTTCTTCATTTATCGCATTGATTGATTCAGGAGCTACTCATTTGTTTGTATATACTAGAGTGATAGATTGTTTGTGTAGACCTAGTGATTTGTATGCTAGGGGATTCAAGACTTTGTTGCCAGTTGGGGAACTGGTAGTCTCTAGGAGATGGGTTAGAGTATTACTAGTAGAGATAGATAGTAGGCACTTGTCTATGGATTTAATTGAGCTAGTGATGGATGAATTTGATATGATCTTGAGGATGGATTTTTTATCAAAGTACGGGGCAACGATAGGCTGCAAGCGAAGGATGGTGACCTTTGAACTGGAAGGGGATGTACTCTTTGTATTTGTGGGGATAGTGAGTGGACCATGAGTACCTATGATCTTTGCACTGAAGGCTAGAGACCTAATGGAAGTAAGTTGCATAGGATTCCTAGCAAACATAGTGGATACCTCTAGGGTTATTTCAGTTGGACCGAATGAGACTAGACTAGTATGTGAGTTTACTGATGTATTCCCAGCAAACCTGCCAGGGTTGCCACCACACCGAGAGATCAAGTTCGTCATAGAGTTTGGTGCCAGGGGCGGATCTAGTATCTAGGAAACCTTACAGAATGGCTCCAACAGAGTTGAAGGAACTGAAGATTCCATTGCAGGAGTTACTGGATTTAGGATTCATCAGACCCAGTTTTTCACCATGGGGTGCTCCAGTGTTGTTCGTCAAAAAGAAGGATGGTTCCTTAAGGATGTGTATTGACTATAGAGAGCTGAATAAGTTGACCATTAAGAACAAGTACCCATTACCCAGGAATGACAATTTGTTTGACCAACTACAGGGGAAAAAGGTATTCTCTAAGATTGAACTTCGATCCGGCTGCCACCAGTTAAGGATTAGAGAGGAGGACATTCCAAAGACCGCGTTCCACACGAGGTATGGACATTATGAATTCCTGGTCATATCCTTTGGATTAACTAATTATAACGCCCTGGTTACCCCAGAACAGTTACGGTGAACGGTGAACCAGAAATTTGACTCATTGCCTGAGTCCTTTGGTTAAAAACGTGTTCTAAGTGGTATTAACATGTTAAGGTGGAAGCCAATAAAAAGGAAAGGATATGTTTTATTTAATACATAAAACTGTTCATGGGCCCATAAAATATTTACAAGTTATTTACAACTGAAAATGGTCATTATAGTTCCAAAATTTCAAACCCGCCGACCTAAGCAGCAAAAATAGGGTAAACCCCCTAGTTCCTCTGAGAACTCCTTGGCCGTGGTGGTCAAGCGGCCGCATATGTACACATCACCACCTAAGCTCTCCACTCACGGTTGGGTGAGCTTTTCTTTCCCTTTACCTGTACCACATAGCACCCATGAGCCAAAGCCCAGCAAGAAAACACAATATGGTATATAAACATTATCAAATGATTATCATTATAATCACACAGAGCTCATAGCTCTCAAACAAATGAGTGAATATCACTTGAGGTTCTGGTAAACCATACTGAGTGACTGACAAGCAGGTCACTAATTCAAACAGAAGAGTGGTTGCTGGGTAAGCCACTAGCCTTCAACAAATGAGAGACTGATGAGTAAGTCTCTAACTCAACCAATGAGTGATTGATGGGTAAGCCACACAAGCGCTTATAATATTCATCGAACTTGAGGTCGGTCCGGCATTAATGCTCTTTGAGTCATCCAATGCAGAAAGTCGATTAGATCTAATCTTTATTGGCTTGCGTGGAACACGCGAAGGCCGTCCTGACTAATGAGTTGGCGCTATGTGACCAGTGCTCAGTACCACTGCCGAACCTGACTAATAAGTCACAGCTTCACAGTTGATATTGGCACCTTTGCCAAATCTGACTAATGAGTCAGTACCATGCATAAGTGAGTAGCATTTGCTAAGTATTCAATATTCAATCCATGTCCATATTTACACAACCAACATGCCTCATGAATAACCATGCATGTCACATATGGGGTGCAGTTTTCTTACCTCTGGTTCGAGCTAGAATGAATAAAAGAACGACCCTTGAGAACGATCAACCTTTTTGGTCCTTTAGCGGTTACCTAGTCATAACCAATTATGGGATTCCATCAATAAAATGAATAACAAAGGGTTCCCAAACCAAAACCTAGCCTCCGAGACATCAAACTCTACTAAATCGGGTAGTAGGATCAACCCCGAGGCCTAAGGCTTGAATCCCCAAGCTAAAAACTCATTTCTGGCCAAAAATGACCTATGGGCCGCGGCCCTCCCTAGCCGCGTCGCGGCTTGCCCCTCAGACAGAGGCGGCCTTCCCTGCCAAGCAACATGGGCCGTGGCTCACCATAGCCATGCCGCGGCTCACCATAGCCATGCCGCGGCTCATTACGCAAAACAACAAGAACCAGAATTTCTTCCCCTGCGTTCTCCTTGAAACCAACCCTTCAAACCAATCCCAAACATCAACCTAACACCCAATTCAACCCCTAAACTTCATCTACATCTCACCCTCATCAAAACCCAAATTAAACACCAACCTAGCTTCCATTAATTCCAACTATCCACCAAGGAATTACAAGCTGAAAACTTAAACCAAAACATAGTAAAACCAGAAAACTAATGGCTGAAACTCACCTCAAACTTGAGATTAAACCCCCTTCAATGGAGGAACCAACCCTATGAACTCAGCTCCTTGATCTCCTAGCCTGATTCCTCACTTTGAGCTCAAAAACTCCAAAGGAAGACAAAGAGAAGGCAATGTACGGGAAGGAGAATTCTTTGCTCTGTTTTGTTCTATTTTTCTATAGCCAACTAAAGCTTCATATAAATCCAAACCAAATGACCTAAATGCCCCTAGGTCATTTAAGGTTTCTAAAGTCATCCCAAGGGTAAAATCGGTATTTTCCACCTATCTCGTTAATCATAATTAACGCTATCCAATTCCCGCTAATCTCGATAACCTCGAACACCAATAATTCATATCCCGTTACCCTTTAATGCCCGGTAACGCTCTAATCATTAAAATCACCCTGAGACTCCTCCCGAGCCTCGAACTTAAACCTGTTATGACCAAACCGCTAATTAACATACCATGGTCATCTCATGTCGAATGGCTCGAACAAACCCACATCATAATGTGGTCTCAACATATATCACCGACATGCATACAAATATACAATTTACCCTCAACGGGCCAAATTACCATCACACCCCTGTAATTAGAAATATGGACTCACATGCATGCATTTAACATCATATTATAATATAATCCACATATACATGCATTTTATCAATTAATGGCATAATTAAACAAGTATGGCCCTCCCGACCTACTATTCCTGTCATTAAACCACATCGGAGAATTCGGGGCATTACACTAATGCCCCAGCATCCTTTATGGACTTGATGAATAAGTCTTCAGGGATTATTTGGATAAGTTTGTGATCGTATTCATCGATGGTATAATGGTGTACTCCCAGTTAGAGACAGAGCATGAATAACATCTTCGTTTGGTACTACATCAATTGAGAGAGCATAAGCTATATCCTAAGTTTAGCAAGTGTGAGTTTTTGTTACCCCAAGTAACATTTCTGGCCCACATTGTAAGTAAGGAGGGGATCCTGATGGACCCAAGCAAGATTGAGGCAATGAGAGATTGGCCTAGGCCGAGCAGTGTACCATAGGTTAGGAGTTTCTTGGGATTAGTAGGGTACTATCGACGGTTCATTGAGGGATTCTCTAGAATAGCTACACTGTTGATTGAGCTGACGCGTAATAAGACCAAGTATGTCTGGATAGATAGATTCGAGAACAGTTTCAAGGAGTTGAAGCAGCAACTGATCATTGCTCTGATATTGAGCCTTCCATCAGAGAATGAGAACTTTGTAGTCTATTACGATGCTTCCAGGCAGGGTTTGGGGATGTGTATTGATGCAAGCTGGAAAGGTGATAGCCTATACGTCGAGACAGCTGAAAGAATATGAGCAGAGGTATCCCACTCATGATCTAGAATTGGCAGCGGTGGTATTTTCACCAAAGGTTTGGAGGTATTATCTGTATGAAGAGAAGTGCGAAATATACACCGACCATAAAGGTTTAAAGTATTTCTTTACTCTGAAGGATCTGAATATGTGCCAAAGGCATTGGCTGAAGTTAGTGAAGGACTACAACTGTGACATTTTATACCATCTAGGGAAGGCCAATGTGGTGGCCGACGCATTGAGTCGGAAGGGCCCAAGGCAATTATTTAGTTCGAGGCAGATATTAGAAATGTTAGCTAAAGAGATGACTAGAGCATGAATTGAATTGGTAGTTTGTCAGCTAGCCAATATCACACTTCAATCCATGCTCCTTGAGAGGATAAAGGAAGCGCAGAAGGAGGATCCACGGTTGAAGAAGCACACATAGGATGTCTTAGCCGGAGTGGCTAAGGACTTTTCTATTTCAAAGGTGGATTATGTAGCCCATTGTTTAACTGTTAGCAAGTGAAGGCTGAACATCAAAGGCCAGCAGGGTTGCTGCAATCTTTAGAGATTTTAGAGTCGAAATGGGAGGATATCACTATGGACTTCGTGGTTGGATTACCGAAGACAGTAGGACAGCATGACTCTGTGCGGGTGATTGTGGATAGGTACACCAAATCAGCCCACTTTTTGCCTGTTAAGACAACTTATATAGTGGAGTAGTATGCTGAATTGTATGTAAAGGAAATTGTGCGACTTCATGGGGCTCTGAGGTCGATAGTATCCGATAGGGACCCCACTTTCACCTCTAAGTTTTGGGAGAGCTTGTAGAAGGCTATGGGCACACAATTTCGGTTTAGTACCGCTTATCATCCTGAGATGGATGGACAGTCTGAGAGGACGATTCAGATACTGGAGGATATGTTGCGGGCATGCATGCTGGATTTTGGGGGATCTTAGAGTAAGTATCTCCCTTTGATTGAATTTTCATATAATAACAACTATCAGGAGACTATCAGAGTGGCTCCGTGTGAAATTTTATATGGGAGGAGGTGCAGATCGCCATCCATTGGGATGAGACAGGTGAGAAAGTATTTAGGCCCTGAGGCTATTCAGAGGACCAACGAGCCGATTGAGAAGATTAGAGCTCGAATGCTCACCTCCTAGAGTTGACAGAAGAGTTACTTAGACTTGAGACATAGGAGTGTAAAGTTTCAAGTCAGTGATCATGTGTTTCTCAGATTTTCTCCCTTGAGAGGGGAGAAACAATGTGGAGTGAGGGGCAAGCTAAGCCCTAGGTTTGTCGCCCCCTTCGAGATTCTGGAATGGGTTGGAGAGGTAGCCAACAGGTTGGCAATGCCTCCAGACTTATGAGGGGTTCACAACATTTTCCATGTGTCCATGCTCCAGAAGTACGTATCAGATTCTACGTATGTGCTGAGTTATGAGAACCTAGACCTAGATCAAGATTTGTCTTATGAGGATAAGCTGGTTCAGATCCTAGCCCAAAAAGATAAAGTCTTGTGGAACAAGACCATTGCCTTAGTAAAAGTGTTTTGGAGGAATAGCAAAATGGAAGAGGCAACTTGGGAGCTTGAGATTGATATGCGAGATCGATATCTCGAGTTATTCAGGTAAATTTCGAGGACGAAATTTCTGTAAGGAGGGGATAGTTGTAATGTCCCAAATTTGCTAATAAGACTTAGTTCCTTGATTAGCATGCTGGGAAGGCAATAATTGATTTAATTATGTTAATATGTGGATTAAATGATTATGTGATTAAAAATGCATGTTTAGGTCAATTAAATATGCATGTGGGCCCATTTTGGTTAGTAAGGGCAAAATTGTAATTTTGGCCTGTTGAGGGCATAAATATGAATTATATGTATGTTATGCTTGGTACCACAAGATTGTGGTGAAATTATTGTAATGTGTGATCCGAGACGGTCCTAGGGAGCAGAATAGCGAAATAGTCACAACGGGGTCGAATACTCGGCTTGGGGAGAGCCTCAAGGTATTATGGGAATATATTACGTGTTCGGGATTACTGGGTAATGAGTAACGATTTAGTGATTTTTTAAGTATGTCGGGGATTAAATGGGGAATTATAGGAACACTCGAGGAATTAGCGGGATGTGGCAAATGAAGGTATTGCCCTTGATGGCATTAAGGGATTAAGGATAGACTTAGGGGCATTTTTTGACTTAAGCAGCTGGGGATAGACTTGGATTTCCTTAGACACTAGAACCCATCAGATGCTTAGAAGACAAAAGACAGAACTCTCTCAGCCTATCTCTCTTTCTCTTTCACAACCCTCTCTCCATCTCTTGGTGGCTTGGAGAGTTTGGGGAATTTTGGTGGTGAAGCTCTGAATTTGGGGCAAAGAATTAAGATTGTGAAGCAAGAATTGTTGGAGAGTTAGCTCAGGTCGAATTCTCAGTGAAGTAAGGGTTCAAACTTGATCTTTTCTGTTTAATTCTTCTATGAACTAAAAGCTTGCATAAGGGTTGGACTTTAGATTATTTTTGAGTGTTGGTGAGTGTTGACGGTAAGAACTCTTCAACTAAGTAAGATCAAGATCTTTTGGAATTATAAAAGGAGTGAACTTTAAACTCACTAAACTTTGGGTAAACTTCCTTATGATCTCAAAAACATCAAATGTAAATGCTGGAATTCTAAAATGAAGAATGGAGTGAATGTTGAATGTCACTTTTCATTAGCAATAATTGGTTACAAAATGCTTCCCCAAATCCCCCCCCCCCCTTCTCAGATTAAGGAAGGTCATATTTATAGTAAAGCACTAATGACTCTTAATACATTATGGTCCCTGGTGACACGACTCTGCATATGCAGTTTATAGGCGGTAGTGGTGCCAGGAACGTGGTGGTCGACTCTAGTACATGCCAAGTGTTTGTTGGAGCACCACCACTTCAGGACCTGGATGTACCTCTACCACTTTGTTTGGTACGAGTGTCAGAGGCTGGCTGATGAGGACCACATCAGGTACCTTACTCGTACGACCACTACTTGTCTGGCGTGTACATCATGTCTGTACTCCAATTCCTCTTGGTTTGTACGCACATTCCGTATTTGTACGAGCTCCTCGAGCCACAGGTTTTCACCCTTGCAAGGTACCTTATTCCCAAGGGCTTCAAGTGTTGAAATCCTTATATGTTATTCCAAGATGCATGGCAATCAAGGACCTCGCAAGATTGACCTATGAAAATGAAACGAGGGGGGCCTCTCGACCCTAAGCACATATTCTTGGTGCAAAGTGTGGCTTCATAGGCGAGGCATGTGTCTCGCGAGACCTTCGGCGCGAGACGCAACACCCCTTGTGATAGGTGACCTCACGACACCTTCGGCATGAGACCCTTGGGACACCCCTGGCATGACACCCTCGGCATGGAATGCTTACGACACCCTTGGTGCTCCTTGTGATGGGTGACCTCGCGACACCCTCAGTGCAACTCCGCGACACCCTCGGCACGAGACGTTCGCAAAACTCTCGATGCCACTTACAAGGGGTGACCTCGCAACACCCTCGGTGCGAGATGAGGCATGTGCCTCACGAGACCTTCAGCGCGAGGCCCCTACGCGCGAGACGAAGTTGTGGTACGAGGCCCTGCACACGAGTCAAGACTGTGGCGCGAGGCGCAGGGGTGTGTGGGTGAGACGGTGTCCGCGAGGCCCCTTGGCGAGAGACACAGGGGCGTGTGGGTGAGTTTATCTCCATCCCAAATTTATAATTTGAGGGTCATGAGGCAGAGGCCTCATTCAAGTGGAATTTTGGAATTCACACTTGCCCCCCAGTCTATGGGAGGGCCTTTAGGTGCTCCGGTAGACTTTTCGGTAGGGTGTCTTCAAATCATAGGTGGTGTTAGTGTGTTTCTTTGCTTTGGTGGCATATAAAAACACACTTTGGAGGTGGTGATCCTTGTGATCACTTGAGATTGAATGTGAGCCTATCATTTGGCTTCGCGGATCCCCATGTAGGTGTTTGGCTCCATTTTTTACCATAGATCAAGCATTGTATTCAAAGGCTAAGATGAGTTTGGGCTTCTTATAAATAGATCTTCATCTTAAACATAATTACTACACTTTTTTTCTTAGCTTGGTGGTATTTGTATCTTCACATCCTCCAAGAGGTAAGTGGTTCCATTCCTCACAAGGTCATTTTGGCTTTCTTTCCTCTTTATTATTTAATTTTTTTTATATGTAAACATCTATATAGGTGCTAGGAGACTAAAACACCTTTCTCCTCTCTTTTTGCTAACGTGTACTTTCGACCCTTGGCATTCCTTCGACTGCGACGGTGCTCGATTTTACCCGCTCAAGGTACACTTTCTTCCTTTCTTATGTTCAATGGGTTTAAATTAGCATTACTCGAGATGGGTTGCCTTGGCCGAAGCTCCTCGTGAGCTAGTCCACATATATGCCCCTGCTTGCACATATACTCTCCCTTGTACCCCATAGTTGGTTGTTTCGAGCACTTGTGTCTAGAGGTTTTGAGCTTATTCCTTTGTGTTTTGTAGCACCCTTTCCACTTATACTTGCACCCCTATTACCAACAAGACGAGGTTCCATGGCATGTGGGGGATCGTCTAGCGTTCCTCCAGGGGTCGAGTTTGTAGACTTATCTTCAAACTCGGGGTCCCCTGAGAACAACCCTTACCAAGATTATGGCACCTTGAGGAGGGCCCCTATATGTCACCTTTAGCGCATGGTTGAGCTTAGGTGTAAAATTTGGGTGGTGGAGAGTGAGATAGATTCGGTTTTGAGGGGTGATGGAGTCCCTTTCTCCTTTGACCTTAATGACCACATTGCAAGCCTTAGAGCGAGCCTTTTTGATCTACAGATGGAGTTGGAGTTCATGGAGGGAAACCTCCCTCCTGAACCTCCTGCCCCGTTCTCTCCCTATAGTAGCCCTGAGGTCACCCCTGGTTCCCCTCAACCATTGTCTTCAATCCACCCATGTTCGATGCTTCCATACTCAATGCCTCAGTGGAAAACTCACGCAAGAAGAAAAAAATGGAGGGTAAAGTGCCCTGTTTTGACCTCACCCTTTTCCTTGGGTTTTGCAGATATGTCAAAGAGAATGAGATGACAGTTGGCTCCCGAGAAGCTAGATTCTGGTCCTCTGTTGGCGTCCACCATCGTTTCCAACGTGTCGAAAAATCGGTTGTTAGAATTATCCGAGAAGTTTCACATTGGAAAAGAGTACAAGCTGTACGTACCCTCCAACAAGTGCCAAGCTTATAATCCCCCCCAGGGCTACGTGGCAATGAGCGAGCACATCTTAAAGGCGGGTGGGACCATTCCCTTACACCCGTTCTTCATCATGGTCCTCAACCACTTCAACCTTCCTCCGCTTCAGCTAGCGCCTAACAGCTGGTTGACTTTAAGCTACCTATATATGGCATTTGTGGAGCTTAACAGTCGTGATCCTATGGCCCAAGAGGTGCATTTTATGTACAATCTCATGCCCGCCCCTAAATCCAAAGTCTTCTACTTCCTACAAAAAGCCAATTATTAGGTGTCCTTGATAGAGGGTTCAGTGTCTAACCCGAGTTCCTGGAAGCAGGACTTTTTCTTTGTGAAAGGTCCCATTTTCGTCCGCGAACATTTTCGCTCATCCCAAAGTAAGTACTTCAAGTTTTTTACTTTTACATTGAATTTGCTATTTTGGAACTTATACTCATATTGATAACTAAGTTGATTATTCAGAGAGCTTCAATATCCCCGACGTTCCTGAGTCAGAGGCAGCATCAGTAGACGTCTTTCTCGATGCAGACCCTGCTATGAAAATGGTCGCCCCTCTCTTCATTGTGGCCAACCTTAACCACTATGGTTTATCCAAGGTTTCGGAGCCCGACTTGCTGTGGCATATTTTAGAGCGAAAGAAGAAGGCAACTCTAGCCGAGCCTCAGTAGGACGAGGGTGATGCGGAATGGGAGCCCGGGGAGGTTTCCCCATAATCTAAGTGTCCATCCCGGTCATCTCCATCCTCCAGGGGGGGCCCTCCTTTTGTCCCTACGGACTGCAACACAGCCTCCCATTCCCGCGGTCCACAGACCATGCCTGGGTGCTTCGTTATGCCTTTCTCCGAGGAATATGATAATCTTCCCTACGCTCTTGATACTCATGGCCATTTGAGGCACCATTTCTCTGATGTTCCTGCTCCTCATCCTCCCTCGGTGAGTGGGTCATCCGTCCCTGCTCACCCGGACACTTCTGATTTGTAGTGGTCATCTTGGGTGAGTCGCACGTCAGCTCCTTACGTGCAAAGGTATACCCGAGGTGCCGAGGGTATTCCCGAGACCGAGTGGAGAGTTCTCGGGAATTTTTTCATGGCGAAGCTTGGGGAGACCCTTGTGCACTCCACAACTTGGGTGAGTTCATGCATCTTACATTGGACTTTTTTTTGTGTTTTGGGTTCTTTGTTTGCTCATTTTTTTTCTTTTTGCTTCCTTGCAGGCTTCTCTGGTGGTTCAATGTTTCGCAGACTCAGGACATGACCTATCTTCCTTAAACGCTGAAAGGGACCGTCTAGCGGTCAAAGTTTAGAGCTCGAGGGATAGCTTGCTGACATCAAGCTCAAGCTAGAGAAGGCCCTGGCAAAGGCCTCTTCGTCGTAAAAAAAGAAGAGGAGAGCGAAAGCTAAGGCTGCGATGTTGCAGGAGGGGGTTCACTCTCCTGGAGGCTAATTTGGCTGAGGTCGAGTAGAAGTCCATAGAGCGGACCCTTTATGGAATGTGGAGGCAGAATCCTAGCTTCGATTTCTCCTTCTTTTGTGACCATGCCATTTCTAAGGTGGCCGAGTGGAATGCTCTCAGCGGGAGGCCTTAAGATTTTGCTTCTACAACTCTTACCTTTTACTTCGATTTGGTTGTCTGCTCATTTGATCCTTATTTTTTTAAGAACTTTTCTAAGTCCTGCTGTGGCTGATGTCAATTTTATCTTGCAGCATTATCACAACTTTCTTTTTTTATATATACATATGTGATCATTTGTTTTTGCTTCTTTATGCTTTAGGTCCTTTTGAGCCCACCCCTGTATACAAGGGCTGAAGGGGTTTGATAGGTCTCTCTTTTTCCTGATAACTCGTTGATACTTTATTTGGACCAGTAGTGATGCTCTATTTGGTGCACCTTGATTGTATTTGTACGAATATGTTGACCCTTTGGGTTCTAGCCATCCTTTTATATATTTTTGCACGCGCTGGTTATTTCTTGCGAGAAACGTCCTTCTCGTCATTATGCATAGTACTATTTTTACAAGGGTCTCTTTTAGGACCCTTTTTAGCTAGACGACTTAGTGGCCGCTCTAGGCTTATTGGTGGATTAGGAGGCTCTTCCTATAGGACCTTTTGACCCTCTTGATGTTCATAAGGGTAGCTAATCCTCGTAAACTCAAGAGATTCCTTGCAAGGTTTTCTTCATTATTTCCCTTTTTTTTAAGGGTCTCTTTTAGGACCCTTTTTGGCTGTATACTCTGCCCCCCAAGTGGTTGGCGAGATTTATCTCGTCAGGCACTTTGATCATTTTGTGCATGCACTTTGATAATTCCAATTGGTGATAGATACATGAGAGTTATATATGTGCACACGTAAAGGAGGAGTGTGTCATGCCAATAAGAAACATATTCATTAAAAATAAGTAGGCTACATAGGTATCTATGGCGACATTATTCTTACTACATATCAGGGCATCTATGTTACCCCTCTAATCCATATTTGCTTTTAAGGGGAGGACCCACAACTATGTTGGGGGGCTAACTATGGTAACCCTTTTGATTTATCGCACTAAAAGTGGAGCTTTACCTAATGCTCCCTCTCAGGCACGTACGCACAACCATCGATTCTGATCTCCTTAGTAACTTTGGGATTGAACTCACGCGTGTTTGTGCTCCCATGCACTACCATCGCCATAGGTTCTGGCAGTTTCATGTCTGTGCGGAGGGACATGTTATAACATTCCCTTGCTTATTTATGTTCCCTTTTCATGCTCGCTACTCCACCAGGAGTTGGGAGTTTTATGGCCAAGTGGTATACCGAGGTTATCACCTTCAATTCTCTCAGGGAAGGTCTCCCTAATATTGTGTTGAAGGCCGAGGAACAACTTACTACGAAAAAGTATGTCATTACAGTGGTCTATCTGGGCAACTCTCCCATGGTGAGGGCAAACTCAATTGTGCCCAGGGGTTTTATCGAGTCTCCTATAAACTCATACAGGGAGGTGTTGCAGGGCTTTAAGTTCCTGATGCCCAGTCCCATCTTCTCTAAGGCCGGACGATATAGGATGTCTACGGAGCTCCCATTGTCTACTAGAACCCGATGTACCTTCATGTTGGACAGTTGTATACTTAACACCAAGGGGTCATTGTGAGGAAAATGCACACCTTGTGCATCTTCTTCGGTGAAGGTTATTGAGTCATTTTCCCCTTTAAAGTTTTTCGGGGGTCGTTATTCTAAGCTTAGAATGCATGGGGGTGGACTTCATCTGGCCTCCTTGGCGTATCTATCTCGCCCCTTTCTCAATTCTCCTTTGAATCCTAGTCCTCTAAAGATTGTCCTCACCTCTCCTTGCACCTCTGGGGCTACATCTCGTGCTCTTGGTGATGGTGGTCTACCATCTGGTCTTTCATTTTCTCTTCGGACATATCTACCCAAGTGCCCCTGCATATGAGTTCCTCTATTTACACCTTTAAATGCATGCATTCCGCTGTGGTGTGGCCAATGTCTTTATGATACTAACAGTACTTTCTGGGGTCTCTCTTTGATCGATCTCTCTTCATTGGTGGGGGTCTTCTGAAGAGGACCTAATTCTCGTTTGCTACGAAGATATGCTCCCTAGTATGTGTTAGGTCAGTGTAGAAGGTGTGGGATGTTTGCCTAGGATTGCCTTCGTGTTTGTGCTTCCTCTGGTGGTCATCTCTTGGGCCTTCGTACACCCTTTTCTTTTTTGCATCATTCAAACCTTCAGGGGATGAGGACTTGACAAGTGATGCCTTCAGGTTCTCATGGACGTCTTCGACATGAATGTACTTTTGTGCCCATTCGTAGAAATCATTTAAGTCAATGACCTCCCTTTTGAGCATATTATCCCAAAGCTTACTGCCTGGGCACACTCCAGTCGTGATTGCCATCTTGTGTTCTTCCCTGGTCAGGCTTCCCACTTTAGCCACCTCCATGTTGAGCCTATAGATGTAGCTCTTCAAGATTTCTCCTTCACCTTGCTTTATATTAGCGAGGCTAGTGCCTGGCAGGGTATAATCACGTACGACATGATGTTGTTGGAGAAACTAGTCAGAAAATTGTTGCCATGACCTAATTGTCCTCGGCCTCAGCCTTTTGAACCACTTGTATGCATGTCCCTTCAGCATGACCGTTAAACAATGACACCTTGCTCTGCTATTGATTCCTCTCAGCTTCATTAAATCATTAAAGGCATCCAAGTGGTACTTAGGGTCCAAGGTGCCCCCATATGGGGTCATATGAGGTTCTTTAAAGTTAACTGGGAGCTGTTCCAACTGGATTTCTCGCATGAAGGGTGACTGGTAGTCAAACTCTTCATCGGTAATGTGCCCCCCAGACGTTGTGACGATCTTGCTTTAAAGGCTCCTCATCTCGGTGTCTAGCTCCTGTCGCCTCCTATTCAAGGAGTCCCTTAGCTCGGTTGGGTTGGCCTTTTTATTCTCTCTACCCTTTGGAGGGGCCATAGGAGGTGTCGCCCTTACTTATGACCTCCTCCAATTGAGCTTTTTTATTAGGTCAGGTGGTGCCTCCTTAGAGGCGACTTCGACTTTGTTATGAGGGTTAGCATTATTCTTCTGCCCTGGCCTCTAGGGCTGCTTTGCCTACCCGGGATGTTCATGCTGCTTTGTCTGAGGGGTATTACTAGTGGAGAGTCGAGTCCTCCCATCATCCACAAGGACTGTGGTTTCTCCACCCTCTTGGCCTTTCTCTTTTCATCTAGGAAGAGGCATGCTTGATTTTCCATGTAGCAGGCCATTCAACACCTCTTGGATATTCTCTAAGGTGGTTTCTAGCCTTTGGTTCTTCTGGTGTAACTCGCGTATCTCCTCGTCATAAAATCAAGACCTAGAGCTCGAGCTTATGGAATGTACTTAGGGGCTCTTGTCTGGCCTACGCGTTGATAGACCCGAATCTTGCCAGCCGCGGTGGCCTATGAGGCTGAAACTTTCTAGCATCTCTCGCGGGAGTAGCTGCTAGTCTCGGATGCTTCTCATCAGGCTGGATAGTTAGGGAAGAAGCCTCCCTTTCATCTCCAGGAACCATGGGCTCCTTTGGTTCATCCACATTTTTGGGTGGCGGAGGATTCTTCATGGAGGCCTTCATCTGATCTCCGTCGAGGTGGACCTCCACCTCTAGTGGTTTTCTCAGCCGCTTAGAGTGTCTTGGCATCTTTCTCTACCAGAATAAATGGAAGAACAGTGGCTTGGCACTTATCTTGACGGTAAGAACTTGTCAACTAAGTTAGATCAAGAACTTTTGGAATTGTAAAAGGAGTGAACTTTAAACTCACTAAACTTCGGGTAAACTTCCTTACGATCTCAAAAACATCAAATGTAACTGCTGGAATTCTAAAACAAAGAATGGAGAGAATGTTGAATGTCACTTTTCATTAGCAATAACTGGTTACAAAACGCTTCCCCAAAATCCCCCCCTCCCTTCTCAGATGAAGGGAGGTCATATTTATAGTAGAGCACTAATGACTCTTAGTACATTGTGGTCACTGGGGATACGCCTATGCATATGCAGTTTACAGGTGGTAGTGGTGTCAGGAACATGGTGGTCGGCTCTAGTACATGTCGAGAGTTTTTTGGAGCACCTCCACTTCAGTACTTGGATGTACCTCTACCACTTGTTTGGTATGAGTGTCAGAGATTGGCTGATGAGGACCACATCAGGTACCTTACTCGTATGACCACTACTTGTCTGGCGTGTACATCGTGTCCGTACTCCAAATCCTCTTGGTTTGTAGGCACATTTCGTATCTGTACGAGCTCCTCGAGCCACAGGTTTTCACCCTCACAAGGTACCTTATCCCAAGGGCTTCAAGTGTTGAAATCCTTATATGTTATTCCAAGATGCCTGGAAATCAAGGATCTCGCGAGATGGCCCTATGAAAATGAAATGAGGGGGGCCTCTCGAACCTAAGCGCATATTCTTTGCGCAAAGTGTGGCTCCGTAGGCGAGGCATGTGTCTAGCGAGACCTTCGACACGAGACGCGATGCCACTTGTTATGGGTGACCTTGCGACATCCTCGGCACGAGACCCTCGGGACACCCCTGGTGCGACACCCTCGGCATGGGACGTTCATGACACCCTCGGCGCCCCTTGTGATGGGTGACCTCGAGACATCCTCAGCGCAAGACCCTCGGGACACCCCTGGCGCGACATCCTCGGCATGGGATGCTCACGACACCCTCAGCGCCCCTTGTGATGGGTGACCTCGTGACACCTTCGGCGCGAGACCCTTGGGACACCCCTGGCGCGACACCCTTGGCATGGGACGTTCACGACACCCTCAGCGCCCCTTGTGATGGGTGACCTCGCGACACCCTCGGCGCGACTCCCTCGGCGCGACTCTGTGACACCCTCGGCACGAGACGCTCGCAACACTCTCGGTGCCACTTGCGAGGGTTGACCTTGCAACACCCTCGGTGTGAGACAAGGCATGCGCCTCACTAGATCTTCATCATAAGGCCCCTACATGCGAGACGAAGTCATGGCGCGAGGCCCTGCACGCGAGATGAGGCTGTGCCGCGAGGCACATGGGTGTGTGGGTGAGACAGTGTTCGCGAGGCCCCTTGGAATGAGATGCAGGGGCGTGTGGATGAGTCTATCTCCATCCCAAACTTATATTTGGAGGGTCATGAGGTATGGGTCTCATTCAAGAAAAATTTTGGTATTCACAGTGAGGATATGGAATGATTTTTGGGGCTGTTGTGATGCCTAGGTTGTGTGCATGAGAATGCTAGACTTAATTCTAGGTTTAGATGTTGTTTGGGGTGTGATTTGGTGGTTTAGGCTCGGGGGAAAACACAGAAAATGATGGAGCTTCTGGGTTTTGGGGCTCGAGTCACAGCCCTGTTCCTCAGGCACCACGGCACGCATAAACTCATAGGCTTGGAAGCCTCGGAATTTTGCCCAGGCGCCGTGGCACAGGCTGTCGTGCGTCACGGCCCGTGTCCCTTTAATGAGAGCCCAAGGCTCTTTGACTTGAGCGTGTTGTGGCCCTTAAGGCTTGGGCCACAACTCAAATAGGAAATGTTGGCCATTTGAGTGTTTTAAGCTCGGGAAGGATTCTACTACCTGATTTAATAGAATTCGAGGTCCCAAAGGCTAGTATATTAATATGAAGATCTTAATTGGTTAGTGAATGATGGATGTCTATTTATTGATGTGTTGTGACTAGGTTATATGTCAAGGCTCAGGTTTAAGGGATTGTGCTTGGGATCGCAGTAGTCAATCAGCTCGGGACACAGGTAAGAAAACTGTTGGTGCTCGTAAAGCAGGGCATGGCCCCATTATTTGTGTTTCAGGGCATGATCCTATTATTTGTGTTTAATATATGTGTGAATACTTGTAAATACTATGCTATGTTGTGCATTATTATGAATGAGCGGCAAAGGCAGACAATGGCAAATGGGCGAGAACGGTGAAGGGCAAGAATGGAAAAGGAGCGAGAATGGCAAAGGCTGAGAATGGCGAAGGTCGAGAACGGCAAAGGCTGGGATCGGCGTTAAGCACACTGAGTGCATGCCGCTAGGGCTAGACCCTCTAAGGGTACTATTTCCACCCGCTCGATGAAGATCACGAACCCAGTGCTTGGTAAAGCACCTGGGTCGGCATAGGCCGCTATATGTTTAATCTGTTGTCTCTTTAAACTATGCATTATTTGATTGATTGTGATATGTTATGTGTTGAGTTTTTTTGTTGGGCTTCAGCTCACGAGTGCTCTATGGTGCAAGTAAGGGAAAGGGAAAGGTTGACAACCCATGAGTTGGAGAGCGTGGAGCGGCGCGTACATGTTTGGCCTACCTGGCTGCCATGACCAGGGTTTTTTTTTTGGAATATGTTGTAATGATTGGTTTTGTCACTTAGGTTGACTGTGTTCACATTTTGAGTTGTAAAACATTTACAAACAGTATCTTGGGATCCAAAATGTATAACTTTTACGATTTTAATGAATGTCCAAATATTTTATGCCTAATGTTATCAAATGACTTTTTATTTCAATTTAATCACACTTTTCAGCCTAAAACCTCGACTAGAGAGCTAATGGAACATTTATAAATCACATCGTAACGATTCTAAGGTAGTAGGGCGTTATAGTCACGACCCCTTTGATTGTTATGTGTTTATGTTATGCGTATATTGTGTTGATTTGTTGTTTGTATTTGATTGATGGGACTGGGAGGTGGTTTTTAGATGTAGTTATCATGCCTGATGTGCGATGTCATTGATTGCAGGCATATTGAAGTTATGCCTCAGTGATTGATTAGACTCCGCAGCAATATGGCCGAAGATGACAACCAGGGTCAGGACCCTCGACCTGCCCCACAAAACTGGCAACATCTATTTGCTGAAATGCAAGTGAGACTTCAATGAACGGATGATGAGCTCCGAAAGCTGAGGTAGCAAGCCCCTCCTTGGGATGTTGGGTTACAGATTCCACTAGCTGTGGCACCAGTGCCAGCCCAACATATGATGGAGAACAGGTGGGAGCCTTTATATGAAAGGTTCAGGAAGCAGCACCCTCCCACCTTTGAGGGTGGTCCAGACCCACTCCAGGTAGAGTAATGGATGAATATGATTTCTTCCATCCTGGATTTTATGAGGGTGGAGGGGAACAAGATGGTGGTATGTGCCAGCTATATGCTGAGAGAAGACGCCCACATCTGGTGGGAAGTTGTGTCCTAGAGGAGGGATGTGACTGTTATCACCTGGGATGAATTCAGAGAGATTTTCAACAAAAAATACTACAATGTTGCCGTCCGAGCTGCAAAGGTAGATGAGTTCACTAATCTGACTCAAAATAGAATGATTGTTACAGAATATGCGCTGAAGTTTGACCGATTGGCAAAGTTTGCACTGGATTTGGTGCCTACTGACATGGGACGAAGGAATTATTTTGTACGGGGGCTGAATGTGATGATAGCCCAGGATGTCAAGATAAAACTAGACCCAATGACTACCACTTATGCCCAAGTATTGGAGAAGGCCCTTATAGCTGAGGGGGATAAAGCTCAGACATGGAGAGAGGGTGCCGCAAGGCACGATGCTCGGAGGACAGTGCCTCCTTTCATTAGTTCTAGCCGAGGTAGTGGCCCCAATGAGTAGAAGAGAAAGGCCCCAGATTCCTTTGTTCCTCTTGCTCCAGATAGGAGAGCATGGGGTTCTTTCAGTGGCCGTCAAGGCAGGGGAGAGAAGTGGAGGAACTTCCCATAGTGTCCACGGTGCAGGCGGCAACATCTAGGGGAGTGCAGAGTCAAAGCATGCTTCACTTGTGGGAGTTTCAGTCACCTGAGGAAGGACTACCCATAAGCCAAAAAGGAAGAATCGAAATAGAGTGATAGCCTCACTAGAGTGTTTACCTTGACCCAAACCGAGGCTGAGGCTAGTCCCTCGGTCATGACATGTCAGATTTCTAGTGTCGGTTCTTCATTTACCGGATTGATTGATTTAGGAGCTACTCATTCGTTTGTATTTGCTAGAGTGATAGATCATTCTTGTAGACCTAGCAATTTGTATGCTATGGGATTCAGGACTTTGTTGCCAACTGAGGATGGTTTAAAGCATTACCAGTAGAGATAGATAGTAGGGAGTTGTCTGTGGATTTAATTGAGTTGGAAATGGATGACTTTGATATGATCTTGGGGATGGATTGGTTATCAAAGTACGGGGCAACGATAGACTACAAGCAAAGGATGGTGACTTTTGAACCGGAAGGGGAAGTACCCTTTGTATTTGTGGGGACAGTGAGTGGGCCACGAGTACCTATGATCTCTGCACTGAAGGCTGGAGACCTAATGCATGAAGGTTGCATAGGATTCCTAGCAAACATAGTGGGTACCTCTAGGATTGTTTCAGTTGGACTGGGTGAGACCAGACTGGTGTGTGAGTTTCTTGATGTATTTCCAGCAGACCTGCTAGGGTTGCCACCACACCGGGAGATCGAGTTCATCATAGAGTTGGCTCCAAGGGCGAAGCTAGTATCTAGGACACCTTATAGAATGGCTCCAGCAAGAACTGAAGATCCAGTTGGAAGAGTTACTAGATCTAGGAATCATCAGGCCCTTTTTTTTTTCCATGGGGCGCTCAGTGTTGTTCGTCAAGAAGAAGGATGGATCCTGAAGAATGTGCATTGACTACATGGAGCTGAATAAGTTGACTATTAAGAATAAGTATCCACTTCCCAAGATCGACGACTTGTTTGATCAGCTACAAGGGAAGACGGTGTTCTCTAAGATCGACTTTCAGTCTGGCTACCACTAGTTAAGGATTAAAGAGGAGGACATAACAAAGACCGCATTCCATACGAGGTATAGACATTATGAAGTCTTGGTTATGTTCTTTGGATTAACTAATGCCCCAGCAGGTTTCATGGACTTGATGAATAGGGTCTTCAGGGATTACTTGGATAAGTTTGTGATCGTATTCATCGATGATATACTGGTATACTCCCAGTCAGAGACAGAGCACAAGAAAAATCTCCGCTTGCTGCTACAGCGGTTGAGAGAGCATAGGCTATATGCTAAGTTCAGTAAATGTGAGTTTTGGTTTCCCCAAGTAACATTTTTGGGCCACATTGTGAGTAAGGAGGGGATTCTGGTGGACTCAACCAAGATTGAGGCAGTGAGAGATTGGCCCATTGTGAGCAGTGTACAGAGGTTAGGAGCTTCTTGGGATTAACAGGGTACTATCGGTGGTTCATTAAGGGATTCTCCAGAATAGCTACACCATTGACTGAGTTGACGTGTACGAAGACCAAGTATGTCTGGACATATAGTTGTGAGAATAGTTTCAAGGAGTTGAAGCGACGATTAATCACCGCTTTGGTACTGAGTCTTCCATTAGACAATGAAAAGTTTGTAGTCTAGTGTGATGCCTCGAGCCAGGGTTTGGGGTGTGTATTGATGCAAGCCAGAAAAAGTGATAGCCTACGAGTCGAGATAGCTGAAGGAATATGGGTAGAGGTATCTCACCCACGATCTAGAATTGACAGTGGTGGTATTTTCACTAAAGGTTTGGAGGAATTATCTGTATGGAGAAAAGTGTGAAATATACACCGACCATAAAAGTTTAAAGTATTTCTTTACTTCGAAGGATTTGAATATGCACCAAAGGTGTTGGCTGGAATTAGTGAAGGACTATGACTGTGACATTTTACACCATCCAAGGAAGGCCAATGTGGTGGCCGATGCATTCAGTTGGAAGGGCCCAGGGCAGTTATTCAGTTCGAGGGAGATATCAGAAAGGTTAGCTAAAGAAATGACTAGAGCGGGAATTGAATTTGTAGTTGGTCAGCTAGCCAATATCACACTTCAGTCCACGGTCCTTGAAAGGAAGCACAGAGGGAAGATCCCCAGTTGAGGAAACACAGGGAGGTTGTCTTAGCCGGAGTGGCTAAAGACTTTTCTATTTCAGAGGTGGGTTTACTAAGGTACAAAGGTCAGATTTGTGTTCCGATGGATTCTGGTATTTCGCGAGAGATTCTAGATGAGTCTCATACTACTCCCTACTTCTTACATCTAGGTACGACGAAGATGTATCAAGACTTGAGAACTTTGTATTGGTGGCCGAGGATGAAGAAGGATGTAGTGGATTATGTGGCCAAGTGTTTAACCTTTCAGTAGATGAAGGCTGAACATCAAAGGCCAGCAGGGTTGCTACAGCCTTTAAGGATTTCAGAGTTGAAGTGGGAGGATATCACCATGGACTTCATGGTTGGATTGCTGAAGATGGTGGGGAAACATGATTTGTTGTGGGCGATTGTGGATAGGTATACCAAATCATCCCACTTTTTGCCTGTTAAGACGACTTATACAGAGGAGCAGTACACTGAGTTGTATGTGAAGGAAATTGTGTGACTTCATGGGGCTCCAAGGTCGATAGTATCCGACAGGGACCCCACCTTCACCTCTAAGTTTTGGGAGAGCCTGCAGAAGGCTATGGGCACGCATTTGCGGTTTAGTACAACCTATCATCCTCAGACAGATGGACAGTCTAAGAGGACGATTCAGATACTAGAGGATATGTTACGGGCCTGTGTGCTGGATTTTGGGGCATCTTGGAGTAAGTATCTCCCTTTTGTCGAGTTCTTGTATAATAACAGCTATCAGGCAACTATCGAAGTGGCTCCGTATGAGATGTTGTATGGGAGGAAGTACAAATCGTCCATCCATTGGGATGAGATGGGTGAGAAGAAGTACTTAGGTCTTGAGGATGTTCAGAGGACCAATGAGGCGATTGAAATTATTAGAGCTCGAATGCTCGCCTCCCAGATTCGACAGAAGAGTTACTCAGACTTGAGACGCAAGAGTGTGGAGTTTAAAGTTGGTGACCATGTGTTCCTCAGAGTTTCTCCTTTGAGAGGAGTAAAGCGATTTGGAGTGAAAGGAAAGTTAAGCCCTAGGTTTGTTTTCTCCTTTGAGATTCTGGAATGGGTTGGAGAGGTAGCTTACAGATTGGCTATGCCTCCAGCCTTATCAGGGGTTCACAACGTATTTCATGTGTCCATTCTCTGGAAGTACGTATCAGATTCTATGCATGTGCTGATTTATGAAAACCTGAAGCTGGATCAAAATTTGTCTTACGTGGAGAAGCCGGTTCAGATTCTAGACTGAAAAGATAAAGTCTTGCAGAACAAGACCATTGCCTTAGTAAAAGTGTTGTGGAGGAACAACAAAGTGGAAGAGGCAAGTTGAGAGCTTGAGACTGCTATGCGGGATCGATATCACGAGTTATTCAGGTAAATGTCGAGGATGAAATTTCTGTAAGGAGGGGATAGTTGTAGCGTTCCAAATTTGCTAATAAGGCTTAGTGCCTTAATTAGCGTGCCATAATGGCAATAATTGATTTAATGATTATGTGATTAGAAATGCATGTTTAGGTGAATTAAATATGCATGTGGGCCCAGTTTGGTTAATAGCGGCATATTTGTAGTTTTGGCTCGTTGAGGGCATAAATGTAAATTATATGTGTGTTGTGCATGAGACCACAAAATTGTGGAGATTTATTTGTGACGTGTGATCTGAGACGATCTTAGGGAGCAGAATAGCGAAATAGTCACAATGGGGTCGAATACCCGGCTCGGGGTGAGCCTAGGGGTATTTTGGGAATGTAGCACGTATTAGGGATTATCAGATAACGGGTAGTAATTTAGCAATTTTTCTAAGTATGTCAGGGGTTAAATGGGGAATTATAGAAAAACTCAAGGAATTAGCAGGAATGTGGCAAAAGACAATTTTGCCCTTGGTGGTATTAAAGGGCTAGGATTGAGTCTAAGAGGTCGACTTGGTTGGACTTATCTCATCAAAACATTGAGGAAAGAAATAGAACACTCTCAGCCCTTCCCTTCTCTCTCTCTCTTGGTGCTTCATTTGTGTACCCATAGCCTTCTGCACACTTCCCCAAAACTTGGAAGTAAAAATGGGGTCGTGATCTGATATAATGGACCTAGGAATCCCATGAAGGCGTACTTTCTCTTTCACATAGAGATCAGCGTACTGATTGACTTTGAAGTTCGTCCTCACTGGCAAGAAATAGGCTGATTTGGTATACTGATCCACAATCACTCAAACTGAATCATACTGACCCATGACCCTAAGTAATCCCACTACGAAGTCCATAGTAATGTCCTCACATTTCCACTCAGGGATACCCAAAGGCTGTAATAGCCTTGTTGGTCTCTGGTATTCAGCTTTCACCTGCTAACACGTTAGGCACTTAGCAACATATTCAATTACATCTTTCTTCATCATAGGCCACAAATATAGCGATTCCAAATCTTGATACATCTCTGTGGTGCCTGGATAGAGCGAGTACGATGTGGAATGAGATTCATCCAGAATCTTTCGTCTGATAGTAGAGTCCATCGGAACACAAATTTGCCCCCACGTATCTCAGTAAACCCAACTCTGAAACGGTGTAGTCCCTAGCCACTCCAGCTAGGACATCCTCTCTGTGCCTCATCAACTGAGGGTCATTCATCTCTCCTTCCCTAATTCTCTCCAGAAGAGTAGACTGCAATGTGATGTTAGCTAACTAGCCCACCACTAACTCTATACATTCTCTAGTCATCTCTTCTGCCAACTCTTTTGATATCTGTTTCAAACTAAACAGCTGTCCCAAACCTCTCCGACTCAAGGCATTTGCCACCAAACCTGCCCAAGTAATCCTTGAACACTTTGTTCATCAGCTCCATAAAGGTTTCTGGGGCATTAGTCAGTCCAAATGACATGACTAAGAACTCATAATGCCTATACTTGGTACGGAAGGCTGTCTTAAGAATGTCCTCATCTTTGATCCCCAGCTAGTGATAACCAGATCAAAGATCAATCTTGGAAAATACGGTCTTGCCCTGTAGTTGATCAAACAAATCATTGATCTTTGGCAGTGGATACATGTTCTTGATAATCAGCTTATTCAGCTCCCTATAATCAATACACATCCTCAAAGAACCATCCTTCTTCTTTACAAATAAAACTGGCACACCCCATGGCGAGTAACTGGGCCTAATAATTCCCAATCCCAGTAACTCCTGTAACTTAACCTTAAGTTCCTTCAATTCTGCTGGAGCCATCATGTATGGTGCTCTAGACACTGGATCTATCTTGGTGCCAATTCAATAACAAATTCTATCTCTTTGTGGGGTGACAACCCTAGTAACTCTTCTGGGAATACATCCAGAAATTCACAAACTAACCTGGTCTCCTCGGGTCCAACTGGCACAACCCTAGTGGTATCCACCACACTAGCTAGGAATCTTATGTAACCACCTCACAATAGGTCTCTAGCCCTCAATGGTGATATCATAGGAATACGGGGTCCCTGTACAGTTTCCACAAATACAAACGGGTCTTCATCCTTAGGTTCAAAGGTTACCATCTTTTTCTTACAATCTATGGTTGTCGCATACTTGGCTAGCCAATCCATAACCAGAATCATATCATAGTCATCCATGACTAGCTCAATCAGATCTACTAATAACTCTCTCCTATCCACCTCTACCGATAATGATCTGACCTATCTCCTAAAGTCTACCAGATCCCTAGTATGTAATAAAGTCCCAAATCCCACTACATAATACTCACATGGTCTACACAACCTATCAATCACTCTACTAGATACAAAGGAATGTGTAGCCCCAGATTCAATCAAGACAGTATAAGAAGTGTCAACACTAGAGAGCTGACCTGTCACTACAAGGGATGAGTCTCAGCCTATGATTGCGTCAATGTGAAAACTCGAGCTGGAGCCAAGCTATCTGTCTTCTTTGGTTCTTACTTCTTCACTCTTGGACAATCTTTCTTAAGGTGCCCAATTGTACCACATAAAAAGCAGGCCTTCGCTCGACACTCCCTAAGATGACATCTCCTGCATCTGGCACATTCTAGATAAGTCCTTCAGCTCTCATTGTCGCCCTGGCAGCCAACCTGTATACCCCATGGACCCCTATCTGGGCCTGAAACTGTAATAGTGTCTGGGGTCTTCCTCTTCTAGTCACTAGGGCCTCCACCCCTACCATATTTAATAAAAGGAGGTCCCACCCTCCTTGTATCCCTTCTAGTAGCGTTCTCATGCCAGATATTGTTTTCAGTGCCCTCAGCAGTAAGGGCCTTCTCCACTACCTGAGCATAAGTCGTCACTCCAGGTACTGAAGTAATTTTAACATCCCGGGCTATCATAACATTTAGCCCTCGAACAAATCTCTCCTTTCTTATCACATCATTTGGCAGCAAGTCTGAAGCAAACTTGGCCAACCTATCAAATTTCAGAGTGTACTCTGTAACAGTCATGGTGCCCTACACCAGATTACTAAACTCATATTCCTTTGCAGCTCCGACTTCATCATTATAGTACTTCTCATTGAACAACTCTCTAAACTCTTCCCAGCTCAAAGTCTTCACATCCCTGGTTTGGGATACCACTTCCTACCAGATTCGGGCGTCCTCTCGAAACATAAATATGGCACAAGCCACTCTATCATTACCTGCCACCCCCATAAAGTCTAGGATGGAGGTGTTCATACCCATCCACTGCTCAGCTTGCAGTGGATCTGGCCCTTCCTCAAAGGTAGGAATGTATTTCTTCCTGAAGCGCTCATAAATAGGCTCCCACCTATTCTCAACCCCTAGTTGTTGTTGTAATACTGGTGCCACAACATGTGGCATAACTGGTGCAGAGTTCCTTGCTAGAACCTGCTGCTGTCTCAGTAGGCAGATATCTTCTTCCTGCCTCTGTAATCTAGATTGCATGTTGGCAAGCACCTGTTGCTAGTTCTTAGGAGCTGGCAGAGGGTTCTTACCTTGGTCGTTGTCTCTGACCTCAATTCCATAGCCGATTGGTTCATTTAATTTCCCTGGAAGCATACTTCCAAGTCGATCTACAATCAATGACTCGGCTCATCAGGAAACAATAATGGCGCCCAACACCACCCCACAGTCCAAGACTGAACAAATAAGCATACACATGCAATAACAATGCTAATAAGTAGTTTTATAGCTTTCACATATAGCATTTATGCTAATAAGCAAGTTAGTTCATATTCATGCTCAATCAGGGTGCTAATAACCACGATCTTAGTATTCATATACATATAACAAGTCTAATAAGCATTATCTAGCTTTCAGAAGCAGCAATAGTGCTAATAAGCACTCCTTTTATCATTCACACAGTAGTCAAGGGTTTGACCCTATCAATATAACTCGTGCTTCCTATTCTAGCATGCAAATAAGGCATTCAGATATCAAATAGGCAGGTAAACACAGATTCATATCAATAGTTACCGAACCATGAGTTGAGCTTGTCTTCAGCGGCGAGTGTACATGCCCAGCCAATCTTCAAGAACCCATAAACCTAAACCGCTCTAATACCAAGTTGTAACATCCTCCTAATCCAGGACCGTTGCACTATGTAATTGAAATAGTTCTTAACTCGCTAAACGAGTTACTTGGACTTAAAATGTGTAATTGAAACTAACACCAAGTTTAGGTACTAAAAATTTCGGCCAAAAGTTAACCATTTCATTAAAAGAGTTTGAGTTCGATACATGGGATCCCAACAGAGTTTAAAACTGTTACAGACTCAAAATGAATACAAAATTCGACCTAAGCAGCAAAATTAGGGTCCAACCCTAGTTCTAACTAATACCCTCGGTCGTGGTGGTCGAACATGCTACATATGTACACCCTGCCTCTGAAGCTCTCCAACTCATGGCTGGTCCAACTTTTCTTTTCCTTTACTTGCACCATTTATCACCCGTGAGCCAAGGCTCAGCAAGAAACAAATTTTTTCTCAAGGTTAGTGAATTCTTCTACTAGTTATTTTAATTTTTGCACTTACAAAAATATAAAAAAATATATATTTAAAACTATAAAAACTAAAAAAAAGATAAAAAGAAAATTTGGGACAGTTCTACCATCCATGAAAAAAACTTACTTATATATTTATATTTATTGTTTCTTTTTTAGTTGACGGCACTTGTGCCTCCTTTCTATCTTTTTAACTTTTATAGTTGATGGCACTTGTGCCTCCTAATTTTGTTGTAATTTTATTTCGTTTGTAACTTTGTTAGTTGATGGCATTTGTGCCTCCTAGCTTTTGTGTTATTATTATTTTTGTTATTTTTGTTATTTTGTGATAGTTGATGGCATTTGTGCCTCCTGACTTTTTATTTCATTATATTATTAGTTGATGGAACTTGTGCCTCCTAAATTTTGTTTAATATCTTAACATTGTTTATGTTCTCTTAATTTTAGTTTCTTTTTCTTTTTACCTTAATTTTCATTTAAAAAAAAATAGTTTGTCATTTAGTTTTTACCACATGGATCATTTTAATTATTGTTGAAATTCTGAGTACAACTATTATGAGCACTCAAATTTAAATCATGGAGAAACTAATGATATGTATGATATGCATGAATCTTTTGATATCCATTTTACCCCCGCCTATAAGCCAACTTTTTCATGGAGTCATACCCAGTCTCCAATAAATCAAGGGCATGAATTCAACATGCATAATCAAAGTCATGCCCAATCCGACCTATCATATCCCATTCAACAAGAAACAAACCCATCTTTAGAGGATACCCTACAATAGTTCATCCAATCAACCTACCAAATCTTACAAGCCCAGTCTTAGTCAATCTCAAAAATTGAGACAATAGTAGGACAACTTGCAACTGTTATAGAGTCAGAAAAACAAGTTTATCCCAATCAACCCATTCTCCATCCATATAGTCAATATAAAAGTGAAAAAGAGAATGAAGTAGTTGAAGAACTTGTAAAATCCATTCAACCCCCTAATGAAACAAAAGAATTGAATGAAATAATCTTTGAGGCTCATGAGGAAAATGAAAAAGATTCACGAGCCCATAATTGAACAAATTTGTATATTTACTGAAAATGAAAAGGAGTCTAATATAGATATGCAATTTTCTTATTTTATTGATATTCCCTTAAAATTGCATATTTATAATTTTCTTGAAGATGTGATGTTATCAATTATTATTTATGGCATTTGCATCAAAGTCATAACTCACCCTACAAATGAAATTCTACACCATCGATTGGATGTAGGTTAAAAAAAAATTATAGTTGAGCTAAAGACTATAAACTAAAGCGATTTGTGGGAGGCAACCCATATTTTCATGTTCCATTTCATATTTCACTTGTTGTTGTGTGTTATGTTTCATGTTTTTCAAATTCCAAAAAAGCTTGAAGGAAATTTCTTGCCCAAAAAGAAAAGAAGAAAAGAAAACAAAGGAGTCAAATCAATGAACTATACATCAAAGGGAGTAGTTCTTAATCTTTTCCATTTTATTAAACATTGAGGACAATGTTTCATTTAAGTTTGGGGGTAGTGTGTATGTGTCTTTCTTTGTGTTTATATGTTTTTCTTTGTGTTTATACATGTTTTTCATTTGTTGTAAAATGTTAAAAAAAAAATTATTTTCTTTGTTTTTTTTGAAAAAAAAATATTGATGATTTTCATTTTCCGATGATAAGAATTATGATTGAAATTATTCTTAGTTCTTAGAAAAATATAAATAAATCTTAAGCTTTGTTCTTAATTTTTGAGTTACTTTTGTTTAATTTTAGATTTTTTTTCTTTCATTATATGATACTTTTATATTCTATTTGAATTATTGTGATATTTGGACAAAGTTTATATAAACATTAAATTCTTTAAATCTCTAAAAATAAAAAAATAAAAATTGAAAAATCCTAGAATTTGCTTCATTATCTCTTGAGACGAAATCCTAGAAAAGACATTATTTAGGAAATGATTTAGGTCATCTTTGGAACGTTTGAGCCTTTCTATTTATTAACATTACATATAATATTCCATAGTTCACCAATTTGAGCCAAACACAAGCCACATTTTTTTTTTCTTTTATCTCATCTTTTTGCCTAGCCATATTATAAGCCTAATAAAGTCCTAGTGATTGTAAGTAATAGTTTTTTCTACATTAGTGGATGGAGATAAGAAAAGAAAACTTTTGAGATTTATATATAAAAGAAAAATGTGTTTCTTGAGATTTAATTTATTTTTGTTTACATAAGCTTGTCTAATGTTCACATGATGATTTGATGTTTTTGTGTTTGCATGTTAAATATCTATTTTGAAAATAGTTTTAACTTTTAATTAATTACATAAGCTTTACTTTTATTTGTGATTTTCTTTTAACTATTTCCATTATGTAATTTTTGACATCACTAATTAAAAAAAATGTGTCTTTTTAATTTTTCTTTTGCTTAAGGACTAGCAAAATATTAAGTTTGGAGGCGTGATAATTCTACAAAATAGAGTTATGTTACCACATTTTTTATGCTACTTGTTGCTTAGTCTTTGAATTTTTAAGTAACTTATTAAGTTTTTAAGTAATTATGAATTTATTAGTCTTATTGTAATTTTTTAGATTTTTATATGATTTTATAGTTATTTTATTATAATATGTTTGTTGACCGCGTTTTTAGCCAACGACGTTAGAACGTCAAATACGACAAGCCTTCAAGAGAAATCAAAACGACAACAGACGGTATCAACAAGAAAAGTAAAGAACACAGGAGATTTTTATAGTGGTTCAGCCCCGATTGTCGGTAATAGCCTAATCCACTTAGAGTTGTGATTTATAAATCTATACTCAAGATCAGATGGACTATGCCAACTGAGTTTCTTCAGTATAAATTGTGAAAATACAAGAATTCTCTCTAATTTCAGCACTTTCTCTCTCTAGAATAGACAGACCCAATTTTATCTCTCTAGAAAGAATAAGCAGAAGGGACCCTCTCTCATCTCATAAGCTCTCTATTTATAGAGATGGGATCCTCAACTGATATCCCCTTATAATAGGGATATTTTACTATATTTATTATATTTATATTACAAATAAACATTCAACATTCAAAATGTAACAAACTCCCCATTTGTGGGAAGAATGAGAGATTCCCGCGCATGTTGTTGAAGTTGTATCTGACTTAGTCTCCTCTAGCTAGTTGGTCCACTCCTACTCGCTACCCATGCAAGGGCTGGTTGAACGTGCATGGTGGTAGGTTGAACGTGCATGGTGGTAGGAGATGCACTTCTCTCCTCTAACATGCACTCTCCTCTAGCATGCCATGTTCCTCCTTGAACCAATCTCCTTGGCTTCTCCTCGGACTAAGGTGGTCCGAGGCAACCTCCTTGGCACCTCACCTTGAACAACATTGAGGGAACCTCACCTTGGACAATATTGAGGGAACCTCACCTTGGACAATATTGAGGGAACCTCACCTTGGACAATATTGAGGGAACCTCACCTTGGACAACATTGAGGCAACCTCACCTTGGACAACATTGAGGCAACCTTCTTTAGCATCTCCCAAACATGTCCGATCGAACATTGTATAGACTTTCCTTATGAAAGTCTAAGTCTCCATTCTCTTGCATGAGACTCCTCCTCCTTAGCTATTTACCTTGGACACGTTCGAGCCAACACTTAGAAAACCTTGGGAGGCTTGCCTCCTACACACCCTTGGGGTCTCCTAGGACCACACCCTCCTTGGGGTCTCCTAGGACCACATCCTCCTTGGAGTCTCCTAGGACCACTCCCCTTAGCTCTCCTAGGAGGCACTCTCCTAGATGCATTCTCCTTAGCCTCCTAGGATGCATTCTCCAATTTTTGGGTATAAAATTTGCCCCCCAAGTTTATTATACGATTTCCCTCGTATGATAAACTTTTCTTCTAGCAAAATGTTCTCGAGGTCATCCAAAGCTCCTATCCGGTTGATAACTTTCACGTAAACTCCCATGACAAAACTTGTCTTGAACTTTCCTTGTGATTTCTTCAAACTCTATTTTCTTGATGTAATGAAAATATAAGCTCCCTTTGTATATGTTGCAAAAACATCATAGTATAGAGGCAGGTTTTTTTTTTTTTTTTTTAAGCATCGTGATCCGATCGGATGCTAGGACTAGGGCCCTTGAACAAGATTGTTCGATCGGACACATGCATTAGGCTCCTTGGACATGCTCGGCTTGCACCATGCAAAACATGGTCTCCTTGGATGTGATCCGATCGGACCTGGACACTCTTCTTGGCATCTTCAACCATGTCCGATCGGACAATGCACTTTTGGCCCAAAACTAACTCCATCTTTTGGCTTGTATGGGACTTCTCCTCTGACTTGCTCCGAGCCAACCATTTTGGAACACATGCATGGCCTCCTCGGACATGGTCCGATCGGAGCTTTCATGACATGGTTCGATCGGGCAAAGCTTGACCAAGGAAACGTCCAGCCTTCCTTCACGCGAGTCCAGCGTGAATTCCCCCAGGATGTCCGATCGGGCATGGGAGTTTAAGGGGGTTCAAAGTCTGCTGCCAAGTCGGGCATTTCAATGCAAAGATAGGTAAGTGTGGTCCGATTGGACTACACAATTGCCTAAAGTTTTCAATGCCCGATCGGAAGTGATCACTCGCCTCATTCAAAGAAATGCATGCCTCAAGCCTTAACAACAGCCCACCATCTCCGATCGGATGCAGCCTAGTTGTTCGGACACCAACACTTAGACGCACACGGGCCTACCTGAACACTTATGGCATCCGCTTTGGCTCTCCTCGGTCATGTCCCAGCTACAAATTTTTGGAAGCCCAAACTAAGGTCCGATCGGACTCTTTGTGGCTTCTCCTTGGACCATGTGATCTGAACTAATCTCCTTGAAGCTCACCTCGGATAGGTCCGAGCCAAGCACTAGGATCCTCCATCCATGTCCGATCGGACATTGCGTGACCTCGGCCAAAATCTAAGTCCTTTGGCGTGGTCCGAGCCATCTTTTTCTTGCCATCTCCTCGGACCAAAATGGTCCAAGGCACCTCTCCCATGGCATGTCCGATCGGACATGACACCCTTCTCCTCGGACCAAAGTGGTCCGAGCCTATCTCTTTCAAGCAAGGTCCGATCGGACCCTTGGCACACATGGGTGAGCTTCTCTCGAACTTGTCCGATCGGAGCTTTCCATTTAGGGACTCCTCAAGTTAAGGTCCGAGCCAAGCATTTTGGAGCTCACCAAGCTTAAGTCCGAGCCAATTCCTTGACACACATGCATGACTCTCCTCGGACATAGTCCGATCGGAGATATTCAACATGGTTCGATCGGAGATATGCAACATGGTTCTCACGGCCTTTCCTTGAACCAAGGTCCAAGCCAATGTCTTGGCTTCTCCTCGGACATGGCCCGAGCCAAGCATTTGGCTCCTCCATCAAGGTTCGATCGGGTACTTTGTGGCCTCTCCTTGGCCAAGATCCATCTACTTGGACGCAGCTGGGTTCCTCGGACTAGATGCATCTCCTCGGACAAATGCTCCCCATTCCGATCGGATATAATGTAGCTTCCAACCACTCAAGTGTGTTTCTCCTCCTCAGATGCAGCACCTTAGGCACCAATATTTCTGGGCCTAGATCCTTGGACGTAGGCGAGATGCTCCTTGGATCAACATGCATCCGATCGGCCGTCTCAAGGTATGCTTTGACATCACATTTTTCAAACACTTTAAGCATCTGTATTGATCGTGAGCATGGTCAAACAGGCATAAGTCGTGTTGACATGAATGCAATGCAATGCATGGAACAGTAACCAGCCTTTTAAGCATGCACATCCGATCGGACATAGGCAGCATCCCCATTTGGACGCTTCTCCTTGGAACTAGACACACCTTTCGGACCAAACATGGTATACTCCATGCTATAATTTTTCCAAACATTTCACCTTTAGGCACTCTTAGGACCTTTTAAGAAAGACCATCGAAGCACCTTTGTTCGAGCCTCCCAAAATTATTTTGAGAGATTGATTTTTCTCAATAAATCTTGGTGAAAACTTGACTTCTCCTCCTGAGGAGAAATTTTCACCATGTAGCATTTATTTTGCACGTATTTGTTTGATTTACTCCAGGGAAGTCGATTGGTGATACATGCTTAGCCTACCAGGGAAGTTGTATCTGCTCTCCTGAGCAAGAAAACTTTGCACCTGGTGAGCTAAACTTGTAGCTGTTGGCATTTAGACTTTACTTCTCCTTGTTAACTTAAAACATTCTAAGTCTCCTCTAGACTTAAAAAGTTATAAGTTTTTTGTGAAGAGTAAAGTCACTCTGGTGTATGCCTTAGATTTTCGCATGAGTACTTAGTTTTCTAACTTAGAAATTCTAGACATTTCATAAGTCCATGCTAAGTATACTTTCTCACACTCTTATTGCTCTAACATTTTATGAGCATGATGTTTATGGTCACACGAATATCTGCTCCTAACTTGAAATTTTAAAAATTCCAAGTTACTTAAGCTTTGCCAAGCAAGTTAGCTTAATGGCCTTTTTGGACTTCGAAAATTTACAAGTCAGCCTAAAAACAGATATATTACCTCGTGCTCTTATTGCCTGTGTTAAGTTATATACCAGCATACCCCATGTGCCCCCCAGGTGGTTGGAGGTTGAAAGACCCTTAGTCACTTGCTACATGACTGAATCTGTTCGAGCAGTTAACTACTCGTGAAACACATAGAATATATGGAAAATACTCAAGCAGTTGAACACTGCTTGAACACATCGACCAGTTGAACACTGCTCGGATAACTAACACACATGCATATTTGTAGCAAGAATCGACCACGCTGCGCGTAGTCTCTTTTATTACTCGTAAATTAAAAATGACAAAACATGTCTAGCAACGAGTCTTAAACAACCAAAATTGTTCAAAATAAAATGATTGGTTAGCAAATAACCAGTTCATACACCAAACTTAAATAACAAGTCTAAAAAACTCGAAACCAAGCTACCACTCTGAAAGCGGTATTTAAAAATAATATCTCCTTCGATGCTCTATGTGCACGCCACCCCAGTGATTCCTGCTCCTAGCACTCCTCCTTAGCATACTCCTCCTCTTGCTTCGTTGCTCTCCTCAGCTAAGGGTGGACCTCCACATATAATGTCTACGGTGAAGTCCACGGGTCCAGGCTGCAAGGGTGGAGATTTTTGTCGCTTGAATCCGGAGTTGCTTCTACCTCCTTCTCCTTGGGGTGTCTCTGCTCGGTACTTCTTCAACTTGCCCGACCGGAGAAGAAATTCTATCTCGTCCTTGAGGTGGTTGCATTCATTTGTGTCGTGACCATAATCTTCATGGAAGCGACAATACTTGTTCATGTCTCTCTTCCTCATCTCTCTCCTGATGGGTGGAGGCTTCTTGTAAGGAACCTCCTCTTGACTAGCAAGATATATCTCTGCTCTACTGGTTGAGAGAGTGGTGTAGTTGGTGAATTGAGGCTCATACTTGGTTGGCTTCTCACTTGAATCCACTTTTTCCTTCTTTTCTTCATGGTGGTCAGACCCATTACTTCTACGTTTCTTTCCACCATCACTAGGAGAGTCACTTGGTCTGCTTGGGTTGTTTATGCCATTCTCCCCTTTCTCTATTGCATCATCCAAATTCATATATTTTTCCGCCCGGTCAAGAAATTGTTGAAGTGTTGAAATTGGATGGCGATGGATGCTGTCCCATAGAGGACTCCGATAAATTATCCCAGCAGATATAGCAACCATCTTCCCTTCGTCTCCTACAGCAGTTGCTCTATTGGCTTCTCTCATGAACCTCTATATATAGCTCTTTAGAGACTCATCTTTTCTTTGTTTGATATCTGCCAAGTCGTTGGCATAAACTGGTGGAGTCCGGGCAGTGCTAAATTGTCTACAAAACTCCTTCCTGAATGACTCCCAAGAGGTAATGGAGTTTGGTTTAAACCTCCAATACCACTCTTGGGCATTGTCCGTCAAGGTGGTGGGGAAGACTCTACACCGATAGTCATCACTCACCCCGAGTAGTTCCATCTGGTCCTCAAACTTCCCAACATGTCTTATCGGGTCTGCCTTTTCGGTATAAATTGGCAGTACCGGTGCTTTGTACTTTGCTGGTGGTTGGGCTGCTCTTATTCGAGCAGAGAACGGGCTGCCACTCCGGTAGTCTATCGGATCTATCTCGGAAGGTCGCTTTGATAAACCTTGCACTGCAGCTGCTAGCATGTCAAGCTGGGCTTGGATAGCTGGTGCGACTGATGAGGTTCCAAGGTTTTGACCGCCTGGTCGGGCATTACCATCTGGCACGCCACCGTCAAGTATTTCTACTTGACTGGTAGGACGGTCCAGATTTTTCCCTTCGACCGGGACGGTCCTCCTCTTGTTGGTGATAACGTCCCTCAGATCCTTCTGAGAAGCATGCTCTCCTACCCGATCAAACACCGTACTCTTCGATTTCCCAGTGGGCTTACTACGTGGGACTTCATCTCTCCTGCTACGCCGCTGGTCGGGGTGCAATGGAGGCTTCTTGGCACGCTCTGGGCAGTGTTCTCCTCCTTGTGGGTTGTGGCCCTCCTTTTCCTTGGATTGGCTGGTTGGATGACTATCAGCCTCATCCCCACCATGCCCATCTTTGAACTGAGAGGTCCTCTTCTCTCTAGGAGCTTTATTTTGCTCCTGCCCAGGTGGAGTCTTTTTACTGCCCGATCGGTGACTTCTGGAGGGGGTTCTAGAGTGCTCCCCTTGGGTTGAGGTAGTGTGCGATCGAACTCCATCTCCCTCACTAGGTGGGTTATTACCACCCCTCCTTGGTCTATCATTACTCCTACCACTAGCTTCTGTGGTCCTTGCTCCTGGAGTGGTTGCCCCTCGTGCTGTAGCTTGGGCATTGGCCTGGGCCAACTTGGTAGCAGCCTCCAAAGCAAGCGCTGCTTCACGATGTTTCTGGTTGACCTCCTCCTGTTGTTGTCTGAGCTCCTCACTTCTGGCCTCCATATCGCGTTTTTGCTGCTCTAAGGCAGCTCTCTGCCTGGCCATCTCTTCAGCAAACGCCTCTTTCCTAACGTGGAATCGTGCCATCTCCTCCTGGAAGGCCCCCATGGTCTCTTGGAGCTCTTCAACTCCTGGAGTCACATCCTCAAGCATGACCCTAGGTTCATTCTCATGATATTGTGGGCAAGGACCTTCAGATCTAGCAGGTTCTTTAGAGGAGTTCGTCCTCTTGGAAGCAGCAGTGGTGTTCTTAGGCGCCATCTTGCTTCAGGGACCGTCTGTTCTTCTCTTCAGGCTCTCAATGAAAGCACCAAAATGTTGACCGCGTTTTTAGCCAACGACGTGAGAACGTCAAATACGACAAGCCTTCAAGAGAAATCAAAACGACAACAGACGGTATCAACAAGAAAAGTAAAGAACACAGGAGATTTTTATAGTGGTTCAGCCCCGATTGTCGGTAATAGCCTAATCCACTTAGAGTTGTGATTTATAAATCTATACTCAAGATCAGATGGACTATGCCAACTGAGTTTCTTCAGTATAAATTGTGAAAATACAAGAATTCTCTCTAATTTCAGCACTTTCTCTCTCTAGAATAGACAGACCCAATTTTATCTCTCTAGAAAGAATAAGCAGAAGGGACCCTCTCTCATCTCATAAGCTCTCTATTTATAGAGATGGGATCCTCAACTGATATCCCCTTATAATAGGGATATTTTACTATATTTATTATATTTATATTACAAATAAACATTCAACATTCAAAATGTAACAAACTCCCCATTTGTGGGAAGAATGAGAGATTCCCGCGCATGTTGTTGAAGTTGTATCTGACTTAGTCTCCTCTAGCTAGTTGGTCCACTCCTACTCGCTACCCATGCAAGGGCTGGTTGAACGTGCATGGTGGTAGGTTGAACGTGCATGGTGGTAGGAGATGCACTTCTCTCCTCTAACATGCACTCTCCTCTAGCATGCCATGTTCCTCCTTGAACCAATCTCCTTGGCTTCTCCTCGGACTAAGGTGGTCCGAGGCAACCTCCTTGGCACCTCACCTTGAACAACATTGAGGGAACCTCACCTTGGACAATATTGAGGGAACCTCACCTTGGACAATATTGAGGGAACCTCACCTTGGACAATATTGAGTGAACCTCACCTTGGACAACATTGAGGCAACCTCACCTTGGACAACATTGAGGCAACCTCACCTTGGACAACATTGAGGCAACCTTCTTTAGCATCTCCCAAACATGTCCGATCGAACATTGTATAGACTTTCCTTATGAAAGTCTAAGTCTCCATTCTCTTGCATGAGACTCCTCCTCCTTAGCTATTTACCTTGGACACGTTCGAGCCAACACTTAGAAAACCTTGGGAGGCTTGCCTCCTACACACCCTTGGGGTCTCCTAGGACCACACCCTCCTTGGGGTCTCCTAGGACCACATCCTCCTTGGAGTCTCCTAGGACCACTCCCCTTAGCTCTCCTAGGAGGCACTCTCCTAGATGCATTCTCCTTAGCCTCCTAGGATGCATTCTCCTTAGCCTCCTAGGATGCATTCTCCAATTTTTGGGTATAACAATGTTGTAGTTTAATTATGTAAAATTAATATTGTTAAGTTAAAAAAATGCACTTTTGTTGTTCTTTAATGTTAAATTAAATTAAGTTTTAATTAATATTTTCAATGAATTAATATGATTTATTTTATAATTGAAAATATTTAATTATAATTTAATTTATATTTATTTTTTAGAGAATTTGTTGCATTCTTACTCTTGAAAAGAAATAAAAATGAAGGAAAGGTGGCATTTTCAAGGAAAAGAAAGGAAAAAATGGCATTTTTCCAAGTGTCTTGCTGAAGCCCCTCCCGTGTGGGCCCTCCTACCCTGTCTCCTTCAGGCCCGAAACCTCCCAGCAGCTTCTCCAGCCACACAAGCCCAGGCCTAATCTGAAACACCTCCAGCTGCTCCCAGCCAGCTCGCCTCCTCAGCCAGCCTTCTGGGCCCACGCCACCAGTTGCTGCTCCTTGCTCCCCAAGCCACCTGGGCCCGCGTCAAGCCCAGCTCGTGTACTCCTCCCAGCCAGCCACCTGCCAGCTGAAGCCTCTGCCCTGCACCGTGGGCCTGCCCCTTCAGTTCAGCCCAATGCCTTGCACCTAGTCCCAACTCCACTCGGGCCTCCTCCCAGCAGCCAACTCCACTCGGCCCAGCCCAACGCACACCTGCCTCTAGCCCATGCCACCAGCCACAAAGGCGCCTTTTCTTTAGCCCAGCAAATGCATTTTGTCCCCTTGTCCCTTCGTCCCTAAAACACCAATTTTTTACCTAAACTTTTCTACACATTTTACCCCAAAATCATCATTACACTTAAAATTTACCCATACTTACCTTATTATTCTTCATTTCAAATTTAATTTAATCAATTTAATTAATTTAAATTGATTATTTTAAGCACTTTTTTTTTGCTATAAATAAGGGATTTGGGTGCTTATTTTAGGAGGAGGTTACACTGCAATTTCTACACTTTCAAGACCACTCCATTCTCTTCATCTTTTTCTTCTTTTTGGTCATTTTTCTATGAGTTTTTAGAGGAAAATTTTGGGGGTTCCTCCTCCAAATTTTCCTATTTATGTTTGTAATTTTTGGGTTTGTAATTTCTATTCTAGTTATGTGCTTCTAATATTTTTCATAAGATTATTAAGATCATGATGAAGCAACTTGTAACTAGATAATATTTATGTTGTATATTGATTTCCCTTGTAATGCAACAAAGTTTATGAATTTTTCTTCTTCATATATGTCTTTCGTCATTAATATCTCATATTTTGGATTGTTAGATAATATGTACTTTGTTCTTCGTTTTGCAAAACGTAATATTCTTTGTGTAAGATGTGTCATTAAATTGTACACATCCAATGCTTAGAACAAAAATATTATGTTTTGCCTTATAAATAATGTTATTTGATTTTTTGTTGTTTCATTAGGTTGATTCACATTAAATAATTTGAAATTATACTTTTTGAAAAGTGAAGAAAAATCCTATCTTTTTAGAAGTAATTTGTGCTTAAAGTTATTAATATTTTTGGAAAATGATAGTTTGACTTATTTTAACTATCACTAAAACTTGGGAATCAATATACTAATATGTATTATTAAACTTACATTTTGTGGATTCTAGTATCTTAATAATCTTCCCTTTTAACACTTATTTTCAAATCATTATTGGTTTATTTTCATTCTCTTAAACAGCTTTATTGTAAATCTTTTATTTTATGTCCATGACATTAAATCTCATCAATCTTTGGAGCTAGATTAGAATTTATTAATTTTGGTTTTAAATAGTTTTCTTTTTTATTTTAGAAAACTCCTTTGGGTTCGATCTCGTGCTTACACGAACACTATACTTCATATACAATTCGTGCGCTTGCGAGTTATAAATTTTGAAAACATACCCGTTTTGGGTTCATCAACCCTCGCCTTATAAGGTGAGCCTCGTAAACCCTTGACTTATAAGCCAAGCCTATTAAACCTTCGACTTATAATCCGAGCCTTATAAACCTTTGACTTATAAGTCGAGCCTTGTAAGCCTTCGACTTATAAGTCGAGCCTTTTAACTAGATATATCATTGACTAATAAGCCGAGATTTTCAATCAAATATAATTGATAAGCCTCGACTTATAAGTCAAGCCTTTCAATCAGATATATTATAAGCCGAGCTTATAAATCAGGTATAACAGATATGCACCCATTACTTAATACAGGTATACACAGTGCATTCAACATGTTTAATAAACATTCTAAGCATGATTATAACCATGTTTTATAACTGGGCCAAGACCTAACACAGACCAGGTGCAGTTTTCTAACCTCAGGTCCTAAGTAAATAGCGTGTGATGGCCCCAAGTACGGTCCTTTCCTCTCGAGCCTAACAGTTCACCCTAATCACAACCATATCAAGGAATAATTATCAGGAAATGAACTAATAAAGGCTTCCGAACCAAGTCCTTGCCTCCGAAACCCTAAATTCTACTAACCAGGGTAGTAGAACCATTCTTGAGCTCTTAGGTTTGGGTTTCTACAAACAAAAGGCCAAATTTCTAATTTTTCCTATTTTGAGTCACGGCACCCCCACTAAGGGTCGCAGCGCTCAACAAGTCAAAGAGCCCTGAGCCCAAAAATTACTGGACACACGCCGCGGCGCCAAGGCGGTTCGAGGCACACCCCTGCCTCTCTGAGTTCATAAGGGTTTTGGCTCTCCAAGAACAGCGTCGTGACGCGACCCAGTGAACTCAAATTTCCAGCGATTTTAAGAATCGCTATCTTCCCAAAAAATCATTCATAAACACAATTTTAGCCCATTTCGACCATAATAATTGTCCCAGTAGCTCAGTAACATCAAAACCAATCTTAAACTCAATCAAAACTCCCTTAAACTTAGAATCTTAATAAAACTTTCAAAAACTATAAAAACCAAAACTAAAACTCAAATAACTGAGTTACCTCTGATAGAATTCGAATCCAGCTAGGTTCCCTAAGCTCATAAGCTTCCAATCCCACCAACACTTGCCTCAAAACTCAAGGATCAAAACCAATCACTTAGAGAGAGAGAGAGAGAGAGAGAGAGAGAGAGAGAGAGAGAGAGAGAGAGAGAGAGAGTAGAAGAGTGTTCTATTTTTAAAAAAAAAAATCAAAGCTGATATGCTTCAGCTAATTAAGGCAACCCCATGGCCCAAATGACCATAATTCCCTCAATCTCATAAGACCTTCTCAACGCACCTCAAGGGAAAAACTGTCATTTACACTCTCGTCTCACATTATGCTTATAATCCCAATTAATTCTACCAAGCCCAGAATATCACTATTTTCCCAAAATATGACTCATACTCCAATGAGTCTCGATATCTCACTGAATTACCGAAATACCCCTTGGCTCACCCCGAGCCGGGTATAAATCCCTCGTTGTGACTAAACCGCTATCTTGTTCAAAAGGACCGACTCCTGCTGAATGTCTCGAATATATCTACATAATAATGTGGTCTCAATCATATAATATCAAATAATCACAACTATACCCCCAACGGGTTAAAATTACAAATATGCCCCTTTAAATAAAAGCAAGCATGTTTCACACATTTAATACACTTAAACATGCATAATCAGTCATATAATAATATAATCCATGCAATTCACATAATGACATAAATATCCAATTAATTCACATATAAACACATAATATTCCAATAATGCCCTCTTGGCTCCCTAATCAAGGCACTAAGCCTTATTAGGAATTTTGGGACATTATACTATCATCAATTGAAGATTAAGGAAGAGGATATTCCTAAGACTACTTTCAGAATGCGTTATGGACACTTTGAATTTTTGGTGATGCCATTTGGATTGACGAATGCGCCTGCAATATTTATGGACCTTATGAATAGGATCTTTAGACCATATTTGGATAAGTTTGTGGTAGTTTTTATTGATGACATTTTAGTGTACTCCAAAACATGCGAGGACCATGCTGAGCACTTAGCAATTGTGTTGCAACTTTGAGAGATCATCAATTATATGCCAAGAAAGAGAAATGTAACTTCTGGATGACCGAGGTAAAATTCTTTGGGCATGTAATATCTCAAGAAGGCAATATTTTGGATCTTGCGAAGATAGACTCTATCTTGCAGTGGGAAAAACCAAAGAATGTTACTAAGGTTCGAAGTTTTCTTAGGTTAGCAGGTTACTATCATCTTTGTGGAGAATTTTTCTTGAATTGCTATGCCTTTAACAAAGCTAACAAGAAAGCATTTAAAGTTCATGTGGGATGACAGTTGTGAAGAAGCTTCAGAGAACTAAAACAAAGATTGACTACGACACCTATTCTCACTATCCCAAATAGTGATGAACCGTATGTGGTATTCACTGATGCTTCTGGTACTTGTTTAGGAGGAGTTCTCATGCAAAAAGGCAAGGTTGTTGCCTATGTTTCACACCAATTAAAGCCACATGAGAAGAACTACCCCACACATGACACGATAGATAGGGGCCAGGTTTGTTTGGCATCTATGAATTTGCAGTAGTGATTTTTACCTTGAAGATTTGGAGATGTTACTTATATGGGGAAAAGTTTGAATTATATTTTGATCATAAGAGTTTAAAGTAACTCTTTACTCAAACAGACTTGAATTTGAGGCAAAGGAGATGGGTAGAGTAAATGGAAGATTATGATTTCACTTTGCAATATCATCCTGGAAAAGCAAATGTGGTCGCTGATGCATTAAGTAGAAAACCTCATGGTACTTTGGCTTGTTTAGCTCTTGAGGATTGGAAAAGAATAATCACAGTGGGTGATTATAATTTGCAATACTATGAAGGGAAATAAATTGCTTGTGTTTCTAACATGGTGGCTACACCAATGCTACTTCAGAAAGTTAAGCAATGTCAGTGACAAGATGAGAAATTGAGACTTATCTAGAATCGAATAAAAAATGGTGAGAAGTTAGATGGATGGACAGTAATTTCCGAAGGATTCTTATACCATAAGAAAGAATTGGTCGTTGCAAATATCCCTGGTCTTAGAGAGTCTGTTATGATCGAGGCCCATAGGTCTAAGTTTGCAGTACATCCTGAATGTACAAAGATGTACCAAGACTTGAAAAGACAATACTGGTGGAAAGGTTTGAAGAGAGATGTGGCTAGCTTTGTAGCTAAGTGTATGGTTTTTCAGCAGGTTAAAGCTGAGCACCAAAGACCTTTAGGTTTGCTTCAACCCTTGCCTATACCAGAATGGAAGTGGGACAAGATCACGATGGACCTTGTGACTGGATTACCATTAACACCGTTAAAGCATGACATTGTCTGGGTGATTGTCGATCGTTTGACCAAATCTACTCATTTTATTCCAATTAGGAAGGATTATAAGATTTCTAGACTAGCCCGACTTTATGTGGATAATATACTTCGACTGCATGGGTTACCTTCAAGCATTATTTCTGATAGAGATCCTCGATTCACATTAAGGTTTTGGCAAGCATTGCAAAAAGAATTAGCTTCTGAGCTTAACTTGAGCATCGCTCACCATCCTCAGACAGATGGACAATCTGAGAGGAACATCCAAACTATGGAGGACATGATTCGTTCTTGTATTTTGGATTTTGGAGGTAGCTGGGGAGAACACTTGTCATTGGTGGAATTCACTTATAATAATAGCTACCAGGCCAGTATAGGCATGACTCCTTATGAGGCCTTATATGGGAGACCGTGCAGATCACCCTTGTGTTGGGTAGAACCAGAGGAGCATGTCACTATTGGACCTCAAATTACTGCTAGTACCACTGAGAATTTCAAAGACATCCAAGAGAGACTTAAGGTTGTTAAAAGTAGTTAGAAAAGTTATGTCGATCTCCACCGACAAGAAGTTGAGTTTGAGGTTGGTGACTATGTCTTCTTGAAAGTTACTCCTATGCGTGGTGTGACGACATTTGGAGTGAAGGGTAAGCTAGACCTGAGGTATATTGGACCTTTCGAGGTTATCAAGAGGGTTGGGCAGGTCGCTTATCGATTGAACTTACCAGCGCGGTTGGGGCATATTCACAATGTGTTCCATGTGTCGATGTTGAGGAAGTATACTCCAGACCCATCACACATCATTGAGTATGAGGCTATCCCTCTTCAAGACCTCTTCAAGAGGACGTGACATATGAAGAACAACCTATCAGAATTATGGCGAGAGAGTTAAAGGTGCTAAGGAATAGAAAGAGTCCAATAGTCAAGGTCTTATGGCATTTCTGGACTGTTCTGAAGGCACTATGTGCTAATTATATTTTTATACAAAAATTGATGCAGGTTATGATTTTTTGGTTTTATTCAAATGCAGCCGTTATGCTGCCCAATTTTCTAAAATAAAAGGGAATATGTGTTAGGAACGAGTTCCCTAATACGCAGCGGAATGGTTGTGGGTTGGCCCAGTGTACAACAAAATTTTTGTAACATATTTAAACTACCTCTAAATATGTGGATCCATTAATATAAATACATTAATCATAAGAAAGTAAATAGAAAACATACATCTTGATGCCTATCAAGTGTCATTGCTATCTTTTCATAATTTGAACAAACTTCCTAACCAAGCTGTTAAACCCAGATTTCGAGACCAGAAGTTATGACCTCGAAAACTAGACTCGTCAAGTGTGAGCTCAAAATATATGGAATACATTGTATGGTCCAATTGTAAGATCTTCGAAGTAAAATGACGATCTCGAAAATGTGTAACCTCGTGATTATTTTTGAGCTCGAAATGACATGGCATTGGGATACATCCGTTATCGAGTGCTTTCGGATTGAGCAGCCCGAGCTTGGGAAACGCAGGCTTGAGTGTGATAGCCTCGACAGTATTTATCTGTTTCGAGCATGTCTTGGAGTAAGATGGCAAGTTTGTAACAAGTCTGTAAGTCTTGACAGCCACAGGGTCGATCGTTGATCTCGAAGACCCGATGAGTCATCTGGGACAACCCGTTATGTATAAACATATTTATTGTTGTATAATCCCAAAGTTTCCTTGTATATAGAAGATACAACATTTAATGTAATTTTTCGAATTGATATACAGAATATCTTCCCGAAATATGTTGGAATGAATTCTGTAACCTCTCTATAAATAGAGGAGGAATGACCACTTGTAAGGAGAGGAGTGTAACGCCCTACTTCTTTAGAGCCGTTACTAAGTGGGTTTAAAAACGTGCTTTCAACTCGCTAATCGAGGTTTTAGGTCAAATAGTGTAATTAAGCTATAAACAGAGGTAAAACTTTAGAAATAATAATTTCCATAGAAAATCATAAAATTTTTACACTTGGGATCCCAAAATACAATTTAGAAACATTTACAACATATAAGCTGAACGAAGTCGACTAAACGACAAAATCTAGGTTTATTTACAAGCATCTCCCAAAATCCTCTGGCTGTGGCAGCCAGGCTGGCCAAACATGTACACGCCGCCTCACGCCTGCTACACTCATGGTTGGTTGACCTTCTCTTTACCCTTACTTGCACCACAGAGCATCTGTGAGCCGAAGCCCAGCAAGAAAAACCCACAAACAGATAACATATGCAACACATATATCAAGCATATAAACAGGCCACCAATAGGCTAAACACATACGGCCTAGCCGTCCCAGGCGTTTACCAAGCCCTGGGTTCGTGGACCACGCCGTGAGGATATTCCAGGTATCCTTTTAGGGACTCGCCCTGGCAACTCGCACTCCACGTGCTCAACGCTGCTCCCGGCCCTTTGCCGTACTCGGCCTTGCACTCAACGTGCCTGACGCCGTTTCCGGCCCCTGCCGCTCTCGGCCTACACCGTTCCCGGCTCTTTCCGAACATTCACATAATAACATTCATAGCATTGCAAGCAAATACAAAATTCTAGCAAGTTCAGTTAAAGGGATACGCCCCGCAGTTCACACACATTGGGCTCAACCCTGCATACAAGCTCTATGGGAACAAGGGTTTTCTTACCTGAGTCCCGAGCTCTCCGAGCACAGTCCTCTAACTTGAGCCTCGCCGAAACCCTAGTCACAACACATTAACAATATCAATCCATCAAGTTCTAATTCAATAAATAACTTTAAGCCATAACCCTAACCTCTGGGACCTTGAATTCTATCAATCCGGGTAATAAAATCCATCCCGAGCCTTAACCATTGAATTCCCACGCCTAAACACCCTTAAAAATGCAGACTAGTACTAAGAGTCGCGGCCCCACCCTCAAGCGCCGCGGCTAGCCTCAAAATAGAGGCTAGCACACCCCAGCAACACACACGAGCCATGGCGCACACACCAAGCGTCGCAACACAAATGAACTCCTCGACCACACTCGGCCGCGCGTGCACACAGGCCGCGGCACGCCCCTCCTAGGGCCGCGACCCTCACCTCCAAACCCAAAATTTTCACCACCTTCCCTACATTTTCCTCAAGCTAACTCACTCAAAACTTATCTAACAAACCCATATATTTAACACATACATTCCAGCTCAATATCAACATCAAAACCCAACAGAATCTGCTCCAAAACTCAGCTAAAACGCTTAAGACAGATCAAACTTAATCAACATGCAAACTCTTACAAACCAGCAACAATTCTCAACATAACCTTAATAATTAGAGCTTACCTTGCAGAGCTTAGTCCCTGTGTTTGTTCCTCAATCCTCAAGCTTAAAGCTCCTAAGTTTTCTCAGCCCAATTCCTTGCTTAAGCTAGCTTACACCAGAATTTCCCTTTGATATGCCTTAGAGAAGGAGTAGAGAAGAAAAGAGTGGTGAGAAGCTATCCTTAGCTGAATGGAGGAGTGTAGGTCGGTTTCCCAAAGTTTCTAAGTGATTCTTCTTTTTTGTTTTACTTATCTAAAGGGTTACCCAAGGCTCGGGGTACCAAAACGACCCCGAGGGCAAAATGGTAAATTTCCCCAATATTCCATCCTAGACATTCTATCCTCAAATATATCTCCAAATATTTATTTTCATGTCCCGATAACCCCATAACACACCTAGAACCCGAACTACCCCTCGACTCGCCCCGAGTCGGAATCTCAACCCTGTTGTGACTCTCTGGCTATCCACTCCCCAGGACTGTCTCAGATCGTGCTGCACAAACATATCACATTTATGCCCCTAACATCCAGATGGGGCCCACATGCACATTTAACTCCACTAAACATGCATCATTATCATATATTCACATAAATCCACATATTAGCATATTTATGCATTTATTGCCCTCCAGGCACACTAATCAAGGCCCTAAGCCCGATTAGCAAATTCGAGTCGTTACAAGGAGAATCTGAGATCTTGAGAGAAAACTCTGGTTAATTCATCCTTGAAGAATTTCCAGAAAACTCTAAGTCTTAATAACACAGACTCGTGGACTAGGCAGATTTAACTGCTGAACCATGTAAAAGCCTTCTTGTTCCTCTTTACTATTTGTCGTACCGTAGTTCATATTATTTAATTGCTCTGTGATTTAAGTTGACGAAAAACAAAAACAACAGTTTGGTGCTTTCATTGAGAGCATTAAGCAATACGAATCTGAGTCTAGTCAGTTGAAGAAGCCTCCCTGATTCAACTATGGCTGCAAATGATCCTAATATTCCTGAAGAAGAAGTTAGTTATCCGCAACGCCCTAGGAAATAGCAGATGATGAATCCGGACCCGGATGAGAGGAGTGGATCCTATGACTCTCGAGGACCACCTGCACCACCAGCCCCCAGGGACGACGAGGACATGTACTATAACCTAGAGCGATATCTCCCTATTGTGGAGCTTGAAAACCGTCAATTGCAAAAGCAGTTGGCGGAGGCCAAGAAACGTATTGAGGAGTTGACCAGATTGGCTGCTGAGGCGCAGGAAGCTCAGCCCCCACCTCCGCCTGAGGCCCAAGCTCCACCTCTGCGAGATGTTCATGTTCCTCCCTGCAGGCCCCGTGGGCGACCTCGCAAAAACGCTGCCACACGAAGAACAGAGCAACCTCTGCTATCGGCAGAACAACCTGCTCCCTCGAGGCCCCGGAGAAACACCCGGGTCGAAGCTCTTGTCAACTCAACTGTTGAGTTACCAGCCGAAACTGGGAATAACCGAGCCCCCCCATCGGCTCAAACCCAGAATCCTGGTAACACACAGAGCGTTCCCGAACCAGCACAGGCGAACTCGGGACCTTCCAAGCCCCGAAATGGGTGGCAGCCACCATCACCCATACGACACCCACCGTCGCCGATAAGATATCCTTCACCGCCTCGGAGAACCACACAACCGACTCAGGGTGATAGGGAAAGGTGGGCTAGACGAAAACAAGGGAATGGGGAAACTACTAGAGAACGTAGAGGCGCCCAGCCTACAAGAAGCCAAATGTCTCGGTCTCTCACTATAGAGATGAGACAACCTGAAAGGGACCCATCTTGAAACAATTGTGCGGCGAGCCTTGCCAGCAAAGGTTCAGAAGACAGACGATTGGTCAGTATGTATGACCGAGGACACAGAAATACTGGGAATCAAAGGGACCACCCTGACTTACGGGAACACCTGAATCAGAATCGGGGTAATTGTAACCCCTCGAACCCAGACTTGAGGGATCGCCTAAATGAACCCAAGGATCCCTTGCGAAGGCGCGAACTTGGAATTGTGATCAATGATAACCAATTTCAGGTTAGACGCCCCGTGGATCCAGTCCAGGAGAGGATTGATCTACTGGAAAAGGCATTCAGGCTCTTACAGAATGAACGAGGACGGGATCGGGACGAAGAGTCTGACGAGGAACTCGAACCCTTTGCCCCCCATATTTCCAGCACTCTGTTTCCTCAAGGGTTTCAGATTCCTCATGTCCCACCATTTGATGGGAAGTCCGACCCGTACAATCACTTAAGTACGTTTAACACTATTATGAGAGAAAGTAATGTGGGCTACGAGCTCAGATGCATGCTGTTTCCAGCTTCGTTTACAAGAACAGCAAAAAATTGGTTAAAAAAATATAAGAGGCATTCAATTGCTTCTTGGGAACAGTTGACAAGGGATTTCAAGAAGCAATTTAGAGCCATGATCGGAATAAGGCCCGAAGCGTCTGCCTTGACCAATGTCCGACAACAACTGAATGAAACGCTGAAAATTTACCTTACAAGGTTCAATCTGGAAGTCGCCCGAACTCGTGATGTAGACGAAAGTGGCCATTTAATGGCTGTCTGAGCTGGGGTAATGCCAGGAAGTCCCCTCTGGGAAGATATGCAGAGGAAACCTGTGAGGTCCATAACCAAATTTAATCGACGAGCTCAGAGGTTTGTCAATGTAGAGGAGGCGAGGTCAACGATAAATATGGCCTCTCAGCCCATAACTACAATGACAAACTTAAACTCTGCCTCGACCTCGGCAGACCCATCAGCCTCGAAACACCCTGCAGAAAATCCTTCCAAAAGAAAGAAAAATGAAGGAAGTAACCCCGGGGCGAAAGGGGGAAAGAAGAAGAAAGGGGAAAGGTATTTCTCTGTGTACAAAGTGTACACCGAGCTCAACGAGTCTCGGGAAAATATTTACCTGGCTAATGAAAACCAGGTCCCTTTCAGACGTCCAGACCCCATGAGAAACCAGAAATCCAAAAGAGACTCCAGTAAATACTGCAGATTTCATAGAGATACCGGACACACAACCGATGAATGCAGGCAGCTGAAGGACGAAATCGAAGGTCTGATCTCGAGAGGATACTTCAGGCAGTATGTAAGGAACTAGAACAATAATCAGGATTCTACCAGCCAAAAGATAGCTGCACCACCACCTATCCAAAAAAGTAACTCCCGAGCAAGGGAAGACGAGAGATGTAACGCCTCGGATAACCAAGACCGTTACACTGTGTGTTTGAAATAGTGCAAGACATGATAATCAAATCATTTGATTTAAAAATGTGAATCTAATGTTACAAACAGGTTAGGTTTAAAATATTTTGGTTATAAACGAATAATTTTCATTTAAAATACATGTTTGGTACATGGGATCCCAAATTAAGGTTTAAATAACATAATTACATAATTTCCAAAGCTTATAAATAACCAAGCCACTCTAATGGAAAAATACACATATTAGGTTCTCGTTCCTATACAAATCCTCGACCGTGGCGGCCGAGCAGCTGGCAATGTACACCTCGCCCCCAGAGCTCTCCTACCCATGGTCAACTTGCCTTACCCTTGGCCTTACCTGCACCACGTAGCACCTGTGAGCCAAGGCCCAGCAAGAAAACATAACATTTAAGACACAATCACTAATAATACTCAATTATTTCATAAGACATAACCAGGTACTCCACAGATCACAACATTCATCCATTCAACGATAATAGTCAACAAGCTAACAGTATGCCATTCAACTAACCAGCATACCATAATTATTATAATAATTACATCCAAATCACATGACAATTAGGGCCGACAGCTTAGGCCGCACCCTCTGTTGATCCCATTGACTCTGGCCCGCTTAAACCGAGCTCAGTGCATAATAAGCTGTCCTCAGCTACCAGTGGCCGAGCCGCGCCCTGTGCACATGTGTAAACTCCGGCGCTCTTAGGTCGTTCGTTTACTATTTACATGGCGTGTAGCCATCCATTTGCATTATACATGGCATAATACCATTCTTTCAAAGCATACAAGATAGGGAACCCTTAGTCCCATTATATATCCACAACCGAGTGTAGTTTTCTTACCTTTAGTTCCAAGTGCTTTAATTAGGAAAGACGACCCCCGAGCACGATCCTGCTCTAAGCCTAAGTGTACACCTAGTCACAACCATGATAAAGGATTCCATCAATAATTGCATAAGGGATTCCAGATAGAATTCTAGCCTCCGGGACATCGAATTCCACCAAACACGGTAGTGAGATCGATCCCGAGCATCAAAGGTTAGGTTCCCACGCTTAAAACTCCAAATGGCCACAAATGCCCTTAAGGGCCGCGACCCTTGAGACCTGTGCCACGGCCCGCCCCCTAAAATAGAGGCTAGGCCTCTCTGACCACAGACACGCACTGCGGCCCTGCCCATGTGGCGCCGCAGCGCTCCCTCATCTCAGAGCCCTCCTGGCTCTTCCTTGCTCCGAAGGGCCGCGACACTCTAGAACACAGCCGCGGCCCAGCCCCACGAACCCAGAAAAACTACCATTTTTAATATTCAAACCTCACCCAAATCCACCCTAGACCATCCCAATAACATAACTCAACTATCCCAACATTCTAACATGTTTCCAACAGCAAAACCCAGCAGAAATCTAATCTAGAAACTCATTAAAATCCCATTTTAATTTCTGAAACTCAATAGCCCAAGAACACAAGAAAACCAGTCATAAATGCTTAGAATACAAACACTAAAATGAGAATTGGAGTTTACCTTCTCTGTTGAATCAATTCTCTAAAGGATTCCTGAGCTAACTTCCAAGTTTCAGTTTCAATCGAACCCTTCAATATCAAAATCCATAAACACCTCAAAACCCAGCCAAAACACATAAATTATCACTTTGCACAAAGCTTATATCTTACCTCAGTTCTTGATTGAATTCCTTAGCTAAACACAGAACTAATCTTTCAAGACTCCAGCCCCAATCCACTGAATTCCAAGCCACAAATCCTTTGATTTTGACTGAGTTCCTTGAGAGAGAAGAAGAGAGGGAGAGAAGAGTCGGTTTAGCCGTTTGTTCCACTGCTTTCTAATGTTTACTTAGTCTATCCTTAGGTACTTAAGTCAATCCCAAGGCTCGGGGTACTGAAAACGTCCCCGAGGGCAAAATGGTAAAATTCCCCAATATTTCTGCCTAGACTTCCTATCCTCAAATATATCTCCAATTATTTATTTCCTTAACCCAATAACCCAAATAATCATCTAATACCTGAAATACCCCTTGACTTGCCCCAAATCAAGTACCGGGTCCCGTTGTGATTTTCCCGCTACTTGCTCCCTAGGATCGCCTCGTGCCGAAAACTGCAAACAAATATATCCACATAATAATGTAGTCTTAACAGTTTATCACAAAATCAGATTTATGCCCTAACGTGTCAAAATTACAATTATGCCTTAACAACCAAACAGGGCCCGCATGCTTATCCAATACTCATAAACATGCATTTCACATAATCATGCATAACCCACTTCATTAGTTCACATAACTTCCAATTATGCCCTCCCAGCACACTAATCAAGGCCCTTAAGCCTTATTAGTAATTTTGGGTCGTTACAACTATCCCCTCCTTACAATAATTTCGTCCTCGAAATTTACTTGAATACATTAAACAGAAAACCTCATACCTCTGACTATAATTCCAAAGGCCCAACGCCTTATTCTTAATCTTGATAACACTTAAACGTGAGCATCAATCTTGTTCCACAGGATCTTGCCTAATAACTACACTTCCATTAACCTCTACTTGTATCACAACCCTACTGAAACTCCAGAGTCTGTTTAGCTCACAATGATTGCTTCATTAACTTACTCCCAATGCCAAAAATACTTATGAGTCATCACCCTTACCAGAGTGAGATCGGATTATAGGCCCTCGACCCAATCCTTGTTACAACCTTAGAATTCCTGTCGAATCGGGAGTTAGAACTCCCCTTTCTTTTCTTGAATAACATAATTTTCCTTGTCTGCACTTATTTGGAGAGATACAAATCTCTCATCCTGGAACTTTGTATTTCAAAGTTAACAATTTTCAAGTTCTTATGTCCTTTAAGATAGGCAGACACTCCTGCCTTAAGAGTTCCAACAACCTCTTTAGTTCCCTCGGAACTAATACCAAACCACAGTATCCATTATCTTTCACTTCCTTACGTTGCGTAGTACTCCTTGCTTTTCGTCTTACTAAGTCCTAAGTTGTGTCACCCTTGCTGTACTCTAGCATTCATCACTGTGACTATCTCTTCAAGGATTACACTGTTCTTAGTGTCTCGAGTGTTCACACACTAAACGTTTAATTCCTTGACATAACTGTTAAGCCCTCAGACTGCTATCCTATCTGCAACCAATCAGAAATTTCAGATTCCCACTCGGTTCTCTTCGTTCTCTGACCCCTTTCCAAAACTTGGAAAACTAATGGATCTCAACTTAGCATTAGCAATGCTCTACCCCATTACTAATTTATACAAACCAAATTATGCTAACTCATTCAGCTGAGTTACAACTTTTCCCCTGTTCAATCACCTTATTTATAGTTAATTGTGGTCCATTCCTATGATCCACCACCATATCACCTTACCTCTCAATACTCAAGTACACTGAACTCTGTCCCCGCTCAAACCCTCCGGTACAATATAACCTAGGGAGTGAACGAAGTCCATTTAGAATTCCCATATCCATGCCAAACTTCTATCAGATCATTCATCCGATCCTGGTACCCTAACTCATAATACCTTGACAGGGTTCTTCCCTATTTCCTCCTAACCATCACTTTCGATTTCGTTGTCCAAAGGAATACATACCTGCTCATTACCACACACTAAGGCTATACCAGTCTCAATCATTACCTTGTCAAGTCTATTATAACCCATGACGTTCTTTTTAGCTGACACACACTTTTTCCCAAATAAAAGATTTCCCCCTATAACCAAATCTTTCCCTTGCACAGCCGAGGATTTCCAACAACAACCATTTATCCATTATATTTCACTAAATCTTGGTCTCAACGTTATCTTTCTTATATATGGCCAAACACTCATTATCTTACTCTATACATACCCTGCCTACCTACCATTTCCGGTATATCGACCATGCTCCATTTTACCTACCGCAAGACGTGATCCATCCTCACATCAGCCTTTGTCTAGGCATGCCCAACCTGTAATGCACCCTCACTGTATCATAACCTCATCATAGGTTAGGTCCTTTATGCTATCACTCTATACTCAACCATAACACGCATATTCCTGCTTCACCAAGTGCTAATCAATTCTTACCCTGTCTTCCAAATTTTCGATCTAACACTATCCATTCGATCTAATCTTCAAGTTATATTGTTACTCTAATTTCGGATGTAACTACCTGCGAAGTGACTTATGTGGTAGATGACGCGCTTACCAGTCCTGTTGTGTTTCCTGTCCTTCAGACGTTCTTCAGTAGCTTCTTTGTGACTTCAAACCAAATCTCTTCATACCTGACCCCTCTTCCTCCTGTAGCACTATTCCGAATACCCCTAGTGGGACCAAACTGACACCTCATAGAACCTTACCTGTGACCCTGCTTCCTTATTGCTAATGTCTTCAGTGTAATAACTACTCGCTTCTCACTTTAACTGGAGAGTAATCTGACATACCGCTCGTAAACCTGAAGGAGACTTGTCCGTACCAGTCCTATACTTCCTGCTTGAAGAACTTACCTGTGTGGCTGAAGCTCGAACCAGTTAAGAACCTTTGTTACCAATTCCTCTCATTCTACTCGGTACAAATGGTAATTCCTTAAATGTCTCTCTCCTTGATCTCCAGCTGGTAATAACCAGATCGTAGATCAATTCTCGAAAACATTGTCCTATTTAATAACTGAGTATGTAAAACTCTTCATCCTTAACATACAATACCAACAATTCCCACAATATGAAGCTCTGTCTAATCCAAGACCAAATTTCTTCAACCGCTTTAGTAATTCCTTATATCAACCAGTACCGTCTACCACATTGTTCTTGATATCAAACCTACCTATAGTCTAACCTTGAAGCACCCCCAATCTTTCCCTGTATACCCATCTGAATTTCTTACTGATCATCTTAGTTCCCATTCAGTCCAACTGTTGAAGCAACAATTTGTCTTTCTATATCTGGAGATGCAATCCCACGATAGACGACACTTTGTCACTATTCCGGTGATGAAGCTTGCCTTTAACTCGTCGGTGTCACCTGCAAGAAAGACACTCCAATGCTTAAGTCAGTCCAAAGTTCGATACCTTTACTTTTCTATGAATCTTATATTTATAGGACAAAATATGCAAAGCAATTAGATAGTTCAAGCAAACCCTGGAATGGTGGGAAAAAATAACAGAATTTCCCTCCAAAAATACTAATTTCGAATTTCTCGTCCAGAGGTCAGAGGCGGGGCAGCCTCTGACCCGTGGCCTCTGCCTTCGGAGCTTCTGCATATCAAAGCATGCCGTTTTGAATGTTCGATAAATGAGGAAAGGATTTTCGGGCCGAATAATTTGGGCCCAACAGATGCCCCCTGGCCCAAGCTTCGAACAGGTGAGGCATGCTAATCTACTAAAATCTTGGGCCGACTCTTCAATGCCAAAAATTTCGCCTAAAGCCGTCATTCTCCGTAGATCGAGGTGATTCGTAGGTACATGATCATTTGATCTCCTGACAAGCTACACTTAATGCAAACGCAGTTACCGAGTAAAGTGTTTGGTTCAGAATTTTACCTCTCATTTAAATAGTTTTATTTCAAAATAATTTTCATTCAAATTCCAAATTTTATTCTAACTTCCAGAAAAAAGCTCTGAGGAAGAAACCCTAGAGATATCCCTTTGTTCAATCCTACGACAATCATTTCAACCTGCATAATCATGTCTTCTCGTTCATCTCCCGAGCCTTTGGATCGTGAAGAATACAAGAATGCGTATGAACGCATACGCAAATCGTTCGACATTCCTGACAATGTCACAGTGAGGATGCTTTCGGATGCTGAGCTTTGGGAATGGCGATTCAAGGATGTAGTTAAGCCCACCGAAATCGTCATGAGTCTGAGACATATCGAATGGCTCCGCTTCCCTCTTCCTGCTCTGCTAGTTTAGATAATTTCAAATTCTGGAGCTCACATTTCTCAATTTCTCCCAAATGTTATTCAATCAATAGTCGGAGCTCAGATGATAGGGAGCCTCAGGAATGTCAACATTCAGTCCTACGACATTTACGCGTGCTTTACCAAGTCCACGAACAAGGTGATAGAGGGAAAACCTTGGAAAACCTTCTACCTTTCTCCCAAAAAGGATCGGACAATCTTTACCGATTTTGACAGCTCCCATTGAAATTGGGATAAATACTTCTTTGCTGTTGGAGGAGCATGGTATCCTGAATTCCTGCCCCAAGAAATTTTTCCTTTGGCCAGGGTGTTTATAAAAGGTGAGTTACATTTTTCATTCTGTTCCTTATTGATTTTAATGTGAATTAATCATATCTGGATGATTATCTGTTAGTTTAACTTTGTGTATTACTGTTTCGCTTCTTTGTATCAGATTTTTCTTGGCCTCAGGTTAACATGAGTCCTGAACGGCAGAGCATGCTGACAGAGAAAGGGCTCTTGCATGAGTCTAAGGAGAATGTCATCAGTATCAGGGGTGTGCTGAACCCCTACTGCATGCAAATTATGACTCGGCTTTGCTTTGTGGATCGAGTCGATCTTGGCACTGTGCGAGTTAGATCGCAGAAGGGTGACATGACCCTTAGCAAGATTACAGCAGCATGTGCGAAGCAGCTGGGAACTTTTATGAAGAAATCTCCTCCTACTTCTTCAACTCTATCACTGTCGAAGACTGAGTGTGAAAGGGCGTGTTCTGAGACCTATACCGCATGTGCCAAGCGTCAGGGGGTCCCAGAAGGTAAAAAGAAAGAGGGTTATGGTCTAGCTTATGCTACAGAATCTTCCTTGATAAGTCCAGCCTATCGCGCAGATCTTCCCGTATTCAAGGGCGATCATCCACGCCTTCTGACGCTCTCCAGATTCAGCTTCTTCAACAAGTGCCTTTGCCTACAGATGCTTTAGGAAAAAGAAAGGAGCGTGAAGAATCCTCTGGTGAAGATTCAGACGATGGGAAGTGCATTTCATCCAAGCTTCGGATCCCAAAGGGTTCTGTCTCCACTGCTCAAGGATCTCCCCTTGCAATCCCCAAACTTACCCCTGGAAAGTTACCAACAGGCCAGGCTCTAACATTGTGCAAGAAACCACGAGGATCTGCCTCCGCTGGATCTTTACCTGGGGCGTCTTCTACCTCACATGTAATTGGGTCTTCCTTGGAGGCAAGCTCAGAAGGGGTGGCTCATGCAGCGGGCGTTTCTTCTTCTCCGTCTAAATCATCAGAAGTGGTGACTGGAGATGGAATGCAGGGAGGCTTACCAGTTGAGGCGAAGTCTCCTGCGTCTGTATGAAGCTGTCAGAGGCATTACCCTCTGCTTCTGCCTTGGCTTGAGGGTCTGACACTGGCCGTAAGCGTGGCTCAGAGGGGAGATGTCCTTCTTCTGCCTCTCGTAAGAACAGGCTTCTGGAGGATGCTTTCGGAGGGGGTTTTGAGTCTACGAACACCCCTCTGCTGCCGGTTGAGCCAGGTATGACTGCCATTTCTGAAACTACCCCTAGATGTCAGGAATCAGGGGATGCCGAAGTAATAGGTGTTGACACTCTCAATGTTGATGTTTCCTTATTACCACCTGTTGCTTCTGAGTCTCATCCAGGAGATGTCATTGTTGTGTCTCTGAAGGGTACTAGTACTTTTGAGTCTCCTAGTGCTTTCTTGGAGAAGCTAACGTCTTCTGCCGTGCAGACGCCGGTGTACCTTCCAAGTGATTTGGGTGAAGATGATAGCTTACTTGTACGCCCTTCCAAGACATATTCTTCTGGAGTGGGAACGATTGCGCTGGCGTCTGATAGTGTTATGGTGTCGACGTTAGCAGAAGGTGGGAAGCCGGCTGCCCCCGTTGCTTCTGCTGCTGCATTAGCAGGGGGAGAAGCAAATGACAGAGCAGGAGTAGTATCGGAATATGGTCCTTCTGTGTCTACAGAAGTGATGGAGGAAATGTTGCGCATAAGCAGACCCCATCTACCTACAGAAGCAATTGGATCGTTGAGTGGGCAGGGTGATTTGCTGCAGCAAGTATCAGACCACATTTGGATGGTAAGTTGGTTAAAAAATTAGGCTCTTTTTATATCTCGTGATATGTGTATAATGTTATTTTTAATTAACTTAATTAATGTGTCACAGAGCTATGTATGCGCTTCTGCTGCAAAGCGAGAATATGCGGCGGCTGTACTGAATGGCTCTAAACTGGCGGAGCAGATGGCGAAGTTAGAAGAGGAGCGGGCGGGGAGAATGATGGCTGAAGCAAATCGGGATTTGCTTGTGGAAGCCATCAAGAAGTTAGAGGCAGAGGCTAAAAAGAAGGTGACCGCCACAGAGGAGAAGCTGGTAGGCACTGTCGGACTCGAAGTAGAGCGAGACAAACTGAAAGCTGACTTGGTGGGTATGACCAATAAGTGGATGGAGAAAAATCAAGTCTACGTACAGCATGAAGCCTGCATGGAGAAGCTTAGCAGTATGATGAACGACCTTGAGGAGGATATAGTGTCGCTGCAGACTGATAAAGAGATCCTAGAAAAAGAGAGAAAAAAGAATTGCAGCGAAAGTCAAATGAGCTTGAGGCTAATGCGGCGGATGCCAAGAAGCAGAAGCTGGAGACTGAACTTCATCTAGGGAAGAAGTTGAAGGAAGCAGAAGAGGCGGTAACCGAAGCCAAGAAGCAGTTGGAGGAGATGGCTGAGGTATGCGACTCTTCTTTAGTTATGAATGTATTAGAAAATTAATGGATCCATAAAGCATGTGTGTTGATTTCATAATGTTTTTACTTTTGCAGAGGGCAGCAGAGGCGGCGATTGAAGCAATAAGGCAGCGCATCCGAGATCGTGAGATCATAGAATGCAAACTTGTGAGGGTGGCTGAGGTAGATACTGTGAAGTATCTTGATCTGGCATTACGCAATAAGAAGCAGACCCCAGAGGAGAAATGGGCAAAACTCGAGATGTATTGTAAAAGTGTCGATGTGAAGATAGGAGAGTATGATGTCGACGAGTATTTGAATGAACTCGGAGATCTGCAGATTTCCTATTCAGCGTGTCATCTTGAGAAGTTGAAGTTGAGGGGCGACGCGCTGGGGTCGATGTATATTGCCAACGGGGAAGCTGTTGAAGATGGTGTTGTCAATGAGGCTTCTGAACTGAAGGCAGTAGAATCCGTGCCAGTTGCAGAGGCCAAGCCAGATGGTGAAAGAGGCGCCGTAGAATGAATGACACACTATCTTTTTGCTAAATTCTGTTATGTTTTGCTTTGTATTAATTTTTGTATATGCATTCTTTGGTCTTTTTTGGCCGATAGTATGTAGACAATTGTAATAGAGCAAATTATCAATACAAGTTGAGCTTTGTTTCATGTTTGCTGTCTTGGTGTGTTATTGGATGTGTTCGTTTCTGTTTAAAACTTAATTGAAGGCGTGATGACAGGTGAGAGTCATATGGTTTATTCGGATCAGAAGCTTCATAGACCCTTCAGGCCATTGCGTGCGAGATACAGTGAAAGATCATACAAATGGTGGGAGAGAATGCCCAGTTAAGTGTTGTGTGAACGATTTGTCTTAGTGTTTTGGTGATGGGTTGGAGCTGACAACATTGTTGTTGCAGGTGAGCACCGTGAGTGGATGAAGGTTCCCTTTTTGAGGAGAATCTTTGATAACCCACAGTGGCTTTACTCAACGTGGGCGATGGAGGAACTTATCAGAAGTAGCATCCCGTACTACATATCATGTGAATGCTATTGGTTAGGCCATCGAAGCTAGAGAGTGCGATGGCAGAGTACATGTGTCGTATTGAATGGGATTAAACACGGGCAAGAGAATATTTGTATGTAGAGAATATATCAATTATGGAATCAGAAATGAATATTATCATCAATGTAACATAATTTATAAATAACAACTTCTAATTTATTGTCATTTTTTATTACACGTGGCCTTCTGATTGTGCGAAGTACAAATATTCACTTTTTGTTTATTAAAAAAGGAATTGAGCAAATATGTGTGCCCACGCTTAGCATCTGCCAATTTGAGTTATAATGATAAAAGTATTGTACTTCTGCGACGCCGTCATTATTATTGAGTGGAAGACTTTCTTACGCTTAGGGAGTTGTGTAGAGATCTGATTGGAGCGGGTTCGGCCTCTGGTGTTGTATGAAAGAGTGTGGCTGTTACTTTCCCATATGGCCAGAGGGGTTAATGTGATTCAGGCCGAATGCGGGGAACAAAGCGTAGAATTGGGTGTCGTGGCAGAGGCAAAGCGGATAAGATTGCGAGGCAGATATCTTTCCAATGCACCCATACCGTGTAGTATAGTGATGGCTTCTTTGGGCTGTCTTTGTATTCTGTCAGAGGCACCCATTGTGTAGGATATGGGTGTGACTGCGGGAAAAGTTCCTCCCAGCCTTGGATTGTCAAACCAGTTAGTGTGCACTGGTGATGAATCCGAAGTGTGACAGCTGATGGTTCTGCTGTGATAGTCAGGGCAGAGTAAACAGCAGGAGGTGCTCCTCTTGTTCGGGTAAGAGGGTAGGGTTTGCAGTGCACCTTCGTTGGACAGCCAGATCGGCATAGTCAGGGAAGATTAGACTGCGAAATGGCTGGCCGTAGCTCCCTGTAAGCTTAGTCAAGTTAGATTAGAATGCGGCACAATGTCTATTGAAATGACAGAGGCAGTAGGATCGTGTACGCAGATTGTGTGTAGTGGCCTTGCTGCCATGATCTGCTGAGATTCAGCCTGGTGCTAATGTGCGGGGTGAGATGCAGCACCTCACCGTGCATTATTATTGTTCTTTGTTTGTTGGAAAGCTTATTTTTTGTTGTAGGTATTAAGATCAAATACATATGGTGTATTGCTATGGGAGGCTGGTAACTACAAGCATTCAGAGAGTTACTTATTTATAGCCATTGTGGTAGGTGGTTTTTGAGTGCACGTGAATAATGTTATTTTTAACAAGGGTAGGTGGGGATATATTTGAGAGGACCTTTCGAGTGAAATGTTAATTGTCACGTGTCTGGCCTAGTGTGATATCATGGGAAATAATGCCAAGAAATTGAATGTACAAGAGAAATTTAAAATAATGTGAAAAAAGGAAAGTTTTTGTATTACTTTTGAATTGCACAGTACAACTATTAACAATAATATTGTTTCAAAGACATTGAATTCCAAGTACGGGGTACGATTTTCCCACTACGCACATTCTTTAGGGTGTAAGACCCTCAGCCTGGTACTTTTATGATTTCAAAAGGCCCTTCCCAATTAGGTTCTAGCTTCTTCTTATTGCCTGTGACCTTGCGTAGAACCCAATCACCTTCCCGAAACGTGCGTGAGTGGATTCTTTTGTTGTAGTAGCGTTTTGCAGCCTTTTGATAATTTTCTAGTCATAATTGTGCTACTGTACGTACTTCTTCCAGAAGGTCTAGGTTGTGCAGTAGTTGAACGTTGTTTATTGTTTGATCAGATGCGATCTCTGTTCGAAGTGTAGGCAGGCCCACTTCTGTTGGGATGATAGCCCCCGTTCCATATACCATAGCGTAGGGAGATTCACCCGTAGAGGATCTTTTTGTTGTCCTATATGCCCATAACACTTTTGGTAGTTCTTCTACCCATGCTCCTTTTTTATCTTCTAGGTTATTCTTAATGTTGGCAAAAATAACTTTGTTTGAAGCTTCTACTTGACCGTTGCCTTGTGGGTAAGTGACAGAGGCAAAGCTCAACTTGATGTTTTATGTGTCGCATAGTTCTTGTACCCTCGCGTTTTGGAATGGGGTTCCGTTGTCCACGACTATCTCCCACGGTATACTGAATTGACATATGATATGTTTCCAAATGAAGGTCATAGTGTCTGTTTTGCTGACTGTGACAGATGCTTCTGCCATAACCCATTTTGTGAAGTAATCAGTGGCTACCAGAGCATACCGTCTTCCTCCGATAGCCTTAGGTAGTTCGCCCACCACATCCATACCCCATTTTGTGAAAGGCCAAGGTGCAATGATGGAGTGTAAAGTTTGAGCAGGTTGATGGATGGTGGGTGCAAATCGTTGGCACTTGTCACATTTTTTGGCATAGTCACATGCTTCTGTCGTCATGTATGGCCAGTAATACCCTGCTGTAAGTTCCTTATGTGCCAGACTTTGTCCCCCTGTGTGATTTCTGCATGTCCCCTCATGTATCTCTTCTAGCAATTTTTTAGCTTCTGATGGACGCAAACACCATAGGTAGGGGCCGTTGAAGGACTTGCGGTATAGCGTTCCATGGATTATGGAATAACGTTGTGTCCGAAGGCGTAGAAGCTTTGCGTCGTTTGGATTAGGTGGGAGTTAGGAGGTGGACAAGTATCGAATGATTGGATCCATCCAGCATTCAGGTTCTGATGAGGTTGAGTAGACTTCCATGTCTTTGCTTGATCGGCTTATAGATATGGAGGATTGGCGTGTGCAACCACCTGCAGAGGCTAATTTGGCAAGGGCATTAGCCTTCTGATTTTGTTCCCTAGGTACTTGTATGAGTTCGAACTGGTGAAAATGTGATCGCAAGTCAGTTACCTTCTATAGAAGGCTAGCCAGATGGAGTGCTTTAGTATCAAAATTTCCAGCCACTTGTTCTAGCATAAGCTGTGAATCTCCTCTGACATTCAAACGCTGGATCCCCATGTCTCATGCTAGTTCTAAACCATAGATTAGAGCCTCATATTCTGCTTCATTATTCGTCGTGGATTGCTCTAAACGAATGGCTTCCTCGATTTTGAGGCCTGAAGGAGCCTCTAATACGATGCCAATACCAGCCCCTTGGGAATTGGATGCCCCGTCAGTATGCATCGTCCACACCCATTGATCTTCTGATTCTAACAATTCTGGTAGGGTGCCAGGGGTGAACGATTGAATTTCAACCAGGAAGTCAGCGAGTACCTGTCCTTTTTTTGCTTGTCGTGGCGAGAACTGAATATCATACGTTCCTAGCTCAATTGCCCATTTAGATAACCTTCCAGAGAGGTCGAGTTTACTCAATACTTGCTTTAGTGGATAGTCCATATACACAATGATGGTGTGGCTTTCAAAATATTGTCGTAACTTCTTCTTTGCTGTGAGGAGTGTGAGTGCTAATTTTTCCATCACACTATAACGAGTTTCAGCGTCTAGGAGCATCTTGCTGCAGTAGAACACTGGCCTCTGACGATTAGCTTCTTCTCGGAAGAGAACGGAACTCACAGCGAATTGCGAGACAGACAGATACAAGAATAAATCTTCATTAGCTATGGGGGAGCTCAATATAGGAGGGAAGCTTAAATAAGCTTTCAATTCTTCCAATGCTTTTCTTTGTTCTGGTCCCTAGGTGGTGTTGGTGGATTTCTTTATGCACTGCAAGAAGGGCTGGCAACGGTCAGACATGCGTGATATGAATCGACTTAATGCTACTACTTTTCCCATCAGAGCCTGTATGTCACGGACGGTTCGGGGTTCTTTGACTTCTGAGAGGGACGCAATCTGTGTTGGGTTGGCCTCGATGCCCCTCTGACTGACGACGTATCCCAAGAATTGTCCTAAGGACACCCCAAAGACGCATTTAGAGGGGTTTAATTTCATTTTATAAGTGTCAAGAATGTTGAAGCACTCGGTCAAATTGTCTATATGCGAAGAGCTTTGTTTAGATTTGATAACAATGTCGTCGATATAAACCTCCAAGCAATGAGGAAAATAGCTTGTGCATCAGCCTTTGGTACGTCGCGCCTGCGTTCTTTAGACCGAAGGGCATAACTTTGTAGCAATATAAACCACCTTCTGTTGTGAAAGCCGTGTGAATCCGATCTTCTGATTTCATGGGGATCTGATTGTATCCAGAGTAAGCGTCGAGGAAACTCATTCTTTCATACCCTGCCGTGGCGTCTAACATCTGATCAATTTTCGGTAGAGGGTAGCTATCCTTGGGACATGCTTTGTTTAAGTTTGTGTAGTCTATGCATACTCTCTTTTTTCCATTCTTCTTTGGGACCACGATGGGGTTGGCAAGCCAACTGGGATATAAGCATTCTTCGATTTCCCCTGTGCTCAGGAGCCGTTGCACCTCCTCTTATGTGACTTGATTTACTTCAGGAGCGAACCTCCTTTGCTTCTGCTTGACGGGTGGGAAGCTATGTGAGATATTTAGGCTGTGATTCATGATGGAGGGGTCTATTCTGGGTATGTCGTAAGGAGACCAGGCAAAAGTTCCCATTCTAGCTTTGAGAAATTGTATGAGGGTCTGTCTTTCTTCTTCAGAGAGCTTGGTACTTACCAGCACTATCTTAGATGGGTCATCGTCATCTAGACATATTTGTTCTAAGGTATCTAGTGTAACTAGGGGTTTTTCTTGATCTTCCTCTAGATCGATCCCTTTGAGGCATGCTGGTAGGTCCTGCTGTAATTGCTATTTGTAAGGGGAGTTGTTATGGGCGGCAGGGCCAGAACTATTTATTTCTTTCAAGGTTAGGAAGCACTTTTTGGCCTACTTCTGGCAGCCCTTGATGTCAACAGTGTAGCGTCCGTTGGGTGATTGACACCACATCACCTGATGTAAAGTTAAGACTACCCCCTGCATCCTGTGAATCCAATTTCTCCCCCTGATGGCGTTGTAGCTTGTGGTGGAATCTATAATGAGAAAGTCTACTGGCAGGGTGTGTTCTGCGGCCACCACAGTCAATCGAATGATGCCTTTCGGATATACTCGTTGGCTGTTGAATCCCAAAATGGGTGTGGTGGAGGGCCGGATCTGATTCTCCTCTAGCCCCACTGGTCGCCCACGTCCGTCGGAGGGACGCTCTGTGCGACTGGACCCGACACTCCATTGCCTTTTGGTGGCATAATTCCTGGGTTTGTAGAGGATCTTGGATGCAAAAAGAGAGTTCTGGATTTCTTGATTCGACGACGTGGCTAAGGCCGAAATGCTTTTCGATTCCCACAGACGGCGCCAATTGTTGAAGAAACAATTTGTCTTTCTATATCTGGAGATGCAATCCCACGATAGACGACGCTTTGTCACTATTCCGGTGATGAAGCTTGCCTTTAACTCGTCGGGGTCACCTGCAAGAAAGACACTCCGATGCTTAAGTCAGTCCAAAGTTCGATACCTTTACTTTTCTATGAATCTTATATTTATAGAACAAAATATGCAAAGCAGTTAGATAGTTCAAGCAAACCCTGGAATGGTGGGAAAAAATAACCGAATTTTCCTCCAAAAATACTAATTTCGAATTTCTCGTCCAGAGGTCAGAGGCGGGGCAGCCTCTGACCCGTGGCCTCTGCCTTCGGAGCTTCTGCATATCAAAACGGGTCGTTTCAAATGTTCGATAAATGAGGAAAGGATTTTCGGGCCGAATATTTTGAGCCCAACACCAACTAAAGTACTCCGATGTTATCCCCTACAATCCATGGTTGTCTCTTAACACATGAACTTTCATTCTAACTCACCGAGGCTTCCATAAGACAAGCTATATTGCTCTCACCACAAACCTCTCTGTTACTTGTGTCCCAATTTCTCTTCTGGAAATGTCTAATACCTTCTCAATAAACACTAACACCTTCAGCCCGCGTAGTACCCTTGAGGCATATTCTCAACATCGAACTCCCCCAGCTCGCTATATAACCAAATACATAAGCTATTCCATCAACTGATCATCTTCGAGGAACTAGTCTCAGACTTCTTCTATAGCAAAACATCCTAGTCTTCTGTTTCCCGAACCATGGGAAATCCATCCTAACATATCAATCATTCATATAGAAATTGTACCCCCACCTGTTATCCTTCCATGTGATGTCCTCTGCCTCAGGTGCATACCAAACAATCTCACTGGTTCCCGTCACCACCTTGACAACTACCTTTACAATCAAATCCCCTTCTTATCAGAGATTAAGTGCCATAGCACTGCTTGGGGTTCTTCTACCTCGGTTGCCAAAAGTGGGTCCTTACTGAATTCCACCAATGGAAGTATTGTCTTTTGCATCTCCTGCCCTGCGACATTCATGCTCTAACCTTACTTCCCTAAATCACAGCTAACACGGCCCTCACTACCGCCTAAACACAGACGAGGATCTCATACATTGAAGCAACCCTAATACTCTGACTCATACCAGAGTTTAACCTTTAACTGAGCCGTCATTTCCAACTACCTCCACCCTTACCAACCTTCCGAAATGAGTTACCCAACTCACAAAACTCATTGATATACACTATTGTTACCTTATCATTCCAAATTAAGCTTATAAACCTATTAGTCTTCGCAGCTCAGACTATGCTTTTATAACCTCTTTTATCAAATCACCATCTGAGTTCTTTCCAACTCATTATGCCAATAACTTGGTCTGAATACCATTTCCTGGCATCCTTCCGCCACCAGTGCTTAGTGCAACTCCCTATTTATGACCCATTTCATCTTCATATCACCAAGGAAGCTTTGCCCATCCACTAACCAATTCTTGAACAAACCTGAATTTCCCCCCTTAAACCAGAGGTCAATGCCCTCTTTGGCCTTCCATTTAATACTCTTTATCTGTCTGTATCCTTATATTAAACCAACCCTGGTAATCCTTTTGTCAAACTATGCAAAGCACTTCTTTCCCTGAAGAGTCTGCCATTCACCCCTCTAATCTCTACTATAGGACCCCACAGCTTATTCACATACTAGCAAACATCCGCTGCAACTTTCAGGGGCAGATGGAGCCTTCCAACCCCAACTATCATCTGCAGCCCCCCCCCCCCCCCCCTTTGTAACACAATGCAAAGCCCACTCACCCATTCTGGCGCAAACAATTTGAATTCCATCCGCCACTGCTGACTAAATCCTCAGCCCTAAGGTTCACACTCCGAACCAAACCACATCCAGGTCCAAATAACCACAATACTCATACACACATAAATTATAATAAACATTAATTCACAATTCTACGCATTTAGCTACCCAATTTATTACTACCATGTTTATTCACACTCTATCATGCTTCCTACATGCCAATAAACAAGCATAACATATAAATTCAACTTGGGCAGTCACCCACATACAATCGGTATGCAAACCATCATTCAAATATTCATTCACATGCAACAGCAATGCTGATCAGCATGCCTCAATCTCATCATACAATAATTAAGGGCCAGGCCCTATCAGTTCTCATACTCCCTACGGTCATACAACATAATACATTCATATTTCAATAGAAACTTAAGCATATAATCTCACATATTCAATTACAGAACCCTGAGTCGAGCTTGTCTTTAGTGGCGAGTGTACATGTCCAGCCTATCTCCAGGAACCCTTAAACCTAGGACGCTTTGATACCAAGTTGTAACGGACTGGATAACCAAGACCGTTACACTGTGTGTTTGAAATAGTGCGAGACTTGCTAATCAAGTCATTTGATTAAAATTGTGAATCTAATGTTACAAACAGGTTAGGTTTAAAAGATTTTGGTTATAAACGAATAATTTTCATTTAAAATACATGTTTGGTACATGGGATCCCAAATTAAGGTTTAAATAACATAATTACAGAATTTCCAAAGCTTATAAATAACCAAGCCACTCTAATGGAAAAATACACATTTTAGGTTCTCGTTCCTGTAAAAATCCTCGACCGCGGCGGCCGAGCAGCTGACAATGTACACCTCGCCCCCAGAGCTCTCCTACCCATAGTCAACTTGCCTTACCCTTGCCCTTACCTGCACCACGTAGCACCCGTGAGCCAAGGCCCAACAAGAAAACATAAAATTTAAGACACAATCACTAATAATACTCAATTATGTCACAAGACATAACCAGGTACTCCACAGATCACAACATTCATCCATTCAAGGATAATAGTCAACAAGCTAATAGTCTGTCATTCAACTAACCAGCATAATATAATTATTATAATAATTACAACCAAATCACATGATAATTAGGGCCGACAACTTAGGCCGCACCCTCTGTTTATCCCACTGACTCTGGCCCGCTTAAACCGAGCTCAGTGCATAATAAGCTTTCCTCAGCAACCAGTGGCCGAGTCGTGCCCTTGCGCATGTGTAAACTCCGAAGCTCTTAGGCCGCTCGTTTACTATTTACATGGAATGATACCATCCATTTACATTATACATGGCATAATACCATTCTTTCAAAGCATACAAGATAGGGAACCCTTAGTCCCATTATATATCCACAACCGGGTGCAGTTTTCTTACCTTTAGTTCCAAGTGCTTTAATTAAGAAAGACGACCCTCGAGCACGATCCTGCTCCGAGCCCAAGTGTACACCTAGTCACAACCATGATAAAGGATTCCATCAATAATTGCATAAGGGATTCTGGATAGAATTCTAGCCTTTGGGACATCGAATTCCACCAAACACGGTAGTGGGATCGATCCCGAGCACCAAAGGTTAGGTTCCCACGCTTAAAACTCCAAATGGCCACAAATGCTCTTAAGGGTCGCGGCCCACCCCCTAAAACAGAGGCTAGGCCTCTCTGACCACAGACACGTGCCGCGGCCCTGCCCATGTGGCGCCGCGGCGCTCCCTCATCTCAGAGCCCTCCTGGCTCTTCCTTGCTCCGAAGGGCCGCGGCACTCTAGAACAGAGCTGCGGCCTAGCCCCGCGAACCCAGAAAAACTACCATTTTTAATATTCAAACCTCACCCAAATCCACCCTAGACCATCCCAATAACATAACTCAACTATCCCAACATTCTAACATGTCTCCAACAGCAAAACCCAGCAGAAATCTAGTCTAGAAACTCATTAAAATCCCATTTTAATTTCTGAAACTCAATAGCCCAAGAACACAAGAAAACCAGTCATAAATGCTCATAATTCAAACACTAAAATGAGAATTGGAGTTTACCTTCTTTGTTGAATCAATTCTCTAAAGGATTCCTGAGCTAACTTCCAAGTTTCAGTTTCAATCCAACCCTTCAATATCAAAATCCATAAACACCTCAAAACCCAGCCAAAACACAGAAATTATCACTTTGCAAAAAGCTTATATCTTACCTCAGTTCTTGATTGAATTCCTTAGCTAAACACAGAACTAATCTTTCAAGACTCTAGCCCCAATCCACTGAATTCCAAGCCACAAATCCTTTGATTTTCACTGAGTTCCTTGAGAGAGAAGAAGAAAGGGAGAGAAAAGTCGGTTTAGCCTTTTGTTCCACTACTTTCTAAAGTTTACTTAGTCTATCCTTATGTACTTAAGTCAATCCCAAGGATCGGGGTACCGAAAACGTCCCCGAGGGCAAAATGGTAAAATTCCCCAATATTCCCGCCTAGACTTCCTAACCTCAAATATATCTCCAATTATTTATTTCCTTAACCCAATAGCCCAAATAATCATCTAATACCCGAAATACCCCTTGACTTGCCCCAAATTAAGTATCGGGTCCCTTTGTTATTTTCCCGCTACTTGCTCCCTAGGATCGCCTCGTGCCGACAGCTGCAAACACATATATCCACATAATAATGTGGTCTTAACAGTTTATCACAAAATCAGATTTATGCCCTAACAGGCCAAAATTACAATTATGCCCTAACAACCAAACAGGGCCCGCATGCTTATCAAATACTCATAAACAAGCATTTCACATAATCATGCATAACACACTTCATTAGTTCAAATAACTTCCAATTATTCCCTCCTGGCACACTAATCAAGGCCCTTAACCTTATTAGTAATTTTTGGTCGTTACAAGAGACCCCCTTCGATCGATGGAGAAGACGTCGTAACCATCTCGGGTCGGCCTCATCTCGCAGGATTGGGTAAGAATGCCCAAAAGCGATATGTAAATGATCTAAAAATTGGCGACGGGTCCCCTTATGAACCCAAACCCAGAGCTCCGAAATACCAAAAGGTTGAATCTCTACCTATAACCTTTACGGAGGACGACGCGTCCCATGTTCTATTTCCTCACAACGACCCACTGGTTATCACCCTTCAGCTCGCGAATAAGAGGGTTCACTGAGTCCTGATTGATAACGGGAGCTCAATGAACATCCTCTATAAATCCACCTTAGAAAAGATGGGACTCGTGCTTCGTGACCTAAAGGCCTGTGCAACGACGTTGTACATCTTTTCAGGAGAAGGGATTGCTTGTATGGGGTCCATCGAATTCCCTGTGACCTTGGGAGACTTCCCAGTCTCAACAACCAAGATGATGGAGTTTGTAGTAGTGGACCTACCATCGGCCTACAAGGTGCTGGTTGGCACACTCGCCCTAGTAGGGCTGGGGCAGTTTCGTCTGTGAGGCATTTGGCCATCAAGTTCCTGACTTCTAGTGGCATCGGAACACTGAAGGGAGACCAGATAGAAGGGAAGGAATGTTATAGCATTTCCATTAGAGGAAAGAAACAGACAAGTGCACAAATGCTCGTCATAATTCAGAACAAGGATGGGATAGTCTTCGAAATAGACGAAGAAATCGATCCAAGAATAGAGGAAAGAGCTAACCTAGAACCACTAGAAGAGCTCGAATAGGTCAGACTCGAGGAAGAAAATCCCCCGAAGACAGTAAAGGTAGGGAAAAACCTTCCCGAAGTGACGAAATAGAAATTAATTTGCTTTTTGAAAAAGAATCAGGATGTTTTCGCATGGTCGCATTCAGACATGGTAGGGATAAGTCTGAATGTAGTGAGCCACGCTTTGAATATTGACAAAAGCTTCCCCCCGAAGCAGCAAAAATGAAGACTACTGGATGACGACAGGAAGAAGGCCCTAAAAGAGGAAGTCAATAGGTTGAAAGCAAACCGATTCATCCGGGATGATTTCTACCCCGATTGGGTAGCCAACCCGGTGCTAGTTCTGAAGCTTAACGGGACATGGCGGACCTGTATCGATTACTCGGACCTCAATAAGGCCTGTCCTAAGGACTGCTTCCCCTTACCTCGGATTGACCAGCTCGTAGATGCCACGGCAGGACATGGACTTATGTCATTCATGGACGCCTATTCTGGATATAACCATATTTCTATTCATTCCCCTGATCAAGAGCATACGAGTTTCGTGACGGACAAAGGGTTGTACTGCTATAATGTCATGCCGTTCGGACTCAAGAATGCTGGAGCCACTTACCAGTGACTCGTAAACATGATGTTCTCCGAACAAATAGGTAATAACATGGAAGTTTATGTTGACGATATGTTAGTTAAATCTCAACATAACAATAACCATGTGGACGACCTCGAAGAATGCTTCGCTGTGTTACAGAGGTATAACATGAAGCTCAACCCTCAGAAGTACTCTTTCAGAGTATCTTCGGGAAAGTTCCTAGGCTTCATTGTAAACTCCTGGGGAATAGAAGAAAATTTAGACAAGATCTAGGCTTTGATTGATATTCCCTCACCTTGAAAGCATAAGGATGTCCAAATTTTGACTGGAAGGATGGCGGCACTGAGTAGGTTTATCTCGAAATCTACAAACTGTTGTCTTCCATTTTTCAACCTTCTAAGGGGGGCAAGAAGTTCAAATGGACAGAATAATGCGAGTTAGTTTTTCAAGAGCTTAAGAAGCACCTCGCGAAACCCCCTATCTTGTCGAAACCCATCACAGGAGAAGTTCTGTACATGTACCTTGCAAAGACCGAGCACGCCATCAGCGACGTACTCATCCGAGAAGAACATAAAGTGCAAAGGCATGTGTACTATGTCAGCAAAAGATTGCTGGGGGCAGAATCAAGATACCCCTTGATGGAGAAGTTCGCTCTTAGCCTAATCCACTCATCTCGAAAGCTCCGACCTTACTTCCAGGCGCACCCCATCCATGTACTGACCGATCAACCACTAAGACAAGTCCTGTCCAAGCCAGAAGCCTCGGGTCGGCTGCTAAAATGGGTCGTTGAACTCGGAAAATTTGAGATCACTTATCATCCAAGGACGACCATAAGAGGACAGGCCCTAGCAGACTTCATAGTGGAATGCACTAGAGTGACTAACGATGAAGTTATAACCCCGGCCCGCGAGCTATGGAAACTTTATATTGACGGGTCTTCCAATGAAAATGGATCGAGGGCAGGTGTAATTCTAATCACCCCAGCAGGAAGTCAATTTCACTCTGCTTTGAGATTTGACTTCAAAGCGTCAAATAACGAAGTTGAATACAAAGCTCTACTAGCAGGACTTTGTATAGCCAAGGAACTCAAGGGCAAAGCGATACATTGCTACAGTGACTCCCAGTTGGTGGTTAATCAAATTTTAGGGGAGTACCAGGCTCGTGGGACGAGAATGGCTGCGTATTTAGAAAAGGCAAAAGAAGCACTCGAGCATTTCGAGTTCTACGCGATAGAACAGGTCCCCTGAGAACAAAACTCGAACGCAAATGCCTTAGCCAGACTCGCTACATCCACTGAGGTCGACGAGTTGAATGTTGTGCCGATCGAACATTTAACAACACCCAGTATAACCAAGCCTGAGCAGGAAGATGTTCGCATGATAAATTCCAAGTCAACCTGGATGACTCCGATAGTTAAATACCTCGAAGTCGACATTCTCCCAGAAGAACGGACCAAGGCTCAAAAACTGATGTATCAGATCCCTAGGTACACCATTATAGATGGAAGGCTATATAGAAGAGGATACTCCATGCCATTACTCTGATGTGTGACTCCACCCAAGGCTAAGAAGATCATGGAATAAATTCATGAAGGATTCTGTGGAGACCACACTGGGGGGCATAGCCTATCCAAGAAAATCATACGCCAAGGGTACTTCTGGCCTACCATCAAAGAAGATTTGTTCGATTACGTCAAGAGATGCGACAAGTGCCAACGGTTCACCACAATCCCTCGATCTCCACCTTCCGAGCTAACTATGATGTCCTCCCCGTGGCCATTTGCGGTCTGGGGAATCGACCTCGTAGGTTCATTTCCAACTGGCAAAGGCGGAGTCAGATACGCATTAGTCACTGCAGATTACTTCACGAAGTGGACCGAAGCCGAACCTCTGGCGAAAATCACCTCAAAGAAAGTCTTGGACTTCATAATAAAGAACATCATATGCCGATATGGGATGCCAAGGAAGATTGTGTCCGATAACGGTACTCAATTCGACAGCGATCTGTTTACCAACTTTTGCGAGAAAAAAAATGGGATAATAAAGAGCTTCTCCACTGTGGCCCATCCCTAGGTGAATGGCCAGGTCGAAGCTGTGAATAAAACCCTAAAGAGTTCTCTAAAGAAAAAGTTGGAAGAAGCTAAAGGGAAATGGCCCAAAAAGTTGCCCCAAGTTCTATGGGCATATCAAACCACAGCCCGTACTTCAACGGGACATACCCCCTTTTCTCTGGCATATGGATGCGAGGCTATGCTGCTGATCGAGGATGAAATTCCCACAATTCGCGCCCTCGCTTATGACCAAGCCTCGAACCAATCCCAGCTCGAAGTAAGTCTGGACCTAATTGAAGAACGAAGGGACGAAGCTCAGCTAAAAAATGTTGCATACCAACAGCGAGCTACCTGGCATTTCAATAAAAGGGTTCGAGATAGAAAATTCAGTGTGGGAGATTTGGTGTTGAGGCGTGTATTCTTGGCGACACGAGATCCAGCTGCTGGCATGCTCGGGTCTAATTGGGAAGGACCTTATTAGATCGAATCAGTCATCCGACCTGGCGTATACAAGTTGACAAGATTGAATAGGAGTTTGTACCACGAGCATGGAATGGCGAACATCTACGACCTTACTATCAATAGTGTAGGAATGATGTCACCTGTAACCATGCTTGTTTATGTTTACTATGTTCCTGTTAATAAATTATTCGAATAAAGTTTGATTTCGTTCTAATATGCTGTATTTTTTGCAATCTCTCTTAATTTAATAACCTATGGTCACACTCATAGGATACTAAGGGAGCATTAGTGGTACATATACCATCAGCTTGAAAAAATGAAATAGCATATGCGAAAAGCATACAAGTGTTTGGACATAACCAAATGTGCGAGCTAAGATAGTTTGGACATAACCAAACTATCAAAAACATACAAGTGTTTGGATATAACCAAATGCGTGAGATAAGATAGTTTGGACATAATCAAACTATCAAAAACATACAAATGTTTGGATATAACCAAACATGCAAGCTAAGAAAGTTTGGACATAACTAAATTATCAAAAGATAAAAATGTTTGGATGTAACTAAATATGCGAACTAGATCAAAAATATAAGTGTATGGATTACAAACCACACACGACCTTAATAGGTTTGGAAAAAACCAACTAAATCTAATCGACAGTAAGTTGGAACATAAACTCACTTCGCGTTAAGTCGATATCGAGGCTAGAGTATCTTGCAAAACGATAGTTTCGACCTCATAACCTCAGGGAGCTACCCGAGGACAAGGAAAAGTAACTAAAAAAGTAAGATATAACCAAACCACCTACGTTACATGCCATACAAGTACCTTCAGGTGCATGGTAAAAGTAATCTCCGACCTTGACAAATAACGAGATCGGATGCTAATATTTCGAGCAAATTGTGCATGAATGCATTGAACCTCGAGCTTAAATCCACCATATATTTGTATGAATAAACAGACATATAAGACACTTCAATATAAAATGCGTGAAATATTTCGACCTAAGAAATGTAAAGCAAATATATTAAAGTAAAGTCAAATATGGTGTCCCTTAAATATCATAAGAAAACTGCTCTTTCACGAGCTATAAATTGTCTTAGCCCCAGGGGCATAAAAAGCAAAAAATCAAAAATAAAAACTATTACAAAGTGTTCAGATGGACGCAGCCCCGAGGCAAGATTTAGGAAGAAGGAGCATTCTCCTTAACCTTCTCCGCATCCTCCTTGGCTCTCTCTGCCTCCACCCGAGCAGCCTCCTACTCATCGACCTGAGCTTGCCACTTGGCCACTAGATCTGCCTCGAAAGAGCCTAAGAAGTTGGTATCGAGATCGACATTACTGGCCCAGATCCTATACATGGCCAGGTCGACCACCCGATCCTTCGTCTTTTTAAACTCTGCAAGGAGGCGGGCCTTTTCGCTCTCCATAATCTCGAAAGTGGCAGCCTTCTCCTCCTCAAGCTTGCCATTGATCTTTTCAAGCTCCGCGACCCGGGCGCTCACCTTCTCAAGCTCCGCGACCCGGGCATTCAGCTTCTTGAGCTCAGCTGTCTTGGCCTTTAGCTGTTCATCTTCAGCCTCCATCTTTGCCTTTGTGGCCCTGAGGTCGTCACTGAGCTTGAGTTGGAGATCCTTCGACTCCTGAGCATAAAACCTGCTCGAGTGGACCTCATTGTTCAACTTATAGTTAAGTTGAGCCGAGATAGCAAGAGTCTGACATACAAAGAAATCAAATTAGAATATGAAACAAGTATAAAAACAGCTAATAGCGAGATGAGAAAGATTACCGCGGCAGTGAGCTCGATGCTCTTCTCATAAAGAGTGTTGCAGTCTCGAGCATTATTCAAGAACTGCCAATGAGGGGCATCGAAGCTGCCAAAACTCTGGCCCACCCGAGACAGAATGTCTGAGTCAAGCGTAGCCCCGTGAGGTCCGGCTGCGTTATCGATCACATACTCATCGACGTGAGTAAAAATCAAAAGCAGATGTGTTTTGGAGGATGAAGGTTTTTTCAAAGGTGGGCCAAGCGTGGATTCGATCTGGATCGAAGGAGGAGTGACAGGCAAGGTCGTAGAGGATGCCTCGACCTGAGGAGTTGGATTCGCAGATGGGCTCGGAGCAACTGGATCTGGTGGAGGAGGTGTCTTCTCGGTCCTCTTAAGGACCTTGGTAGGTCGATCTGACCTTCGCGACCCCCTTGAGCGCTTACTCCTTTGTGCTCCCTCGCCACTAGCGAGCACATTGTCGAGGTCAGAATCCATATCACCTACACAGTTACACAACATAATGAGATATTCCAAGACAAAACAAGATAGCATGATGCAGACAGGCAAAGAATAAAAAGACAAGTAGAGAGAAACCTAACTGGAACTCTCCCCCGAGCTCGTGCTCGGTAACCATGTAATTCCCCCATCTTCAAAGTAGGCGGGGGGAGTACCTTCCCTATAAGTGGAAGTCAACCTCGAAAGGTCCCTATAGTCGTTTGTCCCATATTGAACGGCTATTATGTTCCAAAACTCGTTCAGACTATACATAGTGTCATACTTCCCTAACCAACTATCAAACCTATGTACTCTCTCATCTACCCAGGACCAAACATAAAAATGGTCCCTATCGTCCTTGCACAATACTAATCTATCGGGTTTATGCTTAAGTAGTGAAGGAGACCACAAATCCGAGCTAAGCATGATTGTACCTCTGTCACTGGAGCTCGAGCTTGAGGCTTCATCGTTGGCCTCGTTCCCCGATTGTGGGCTCCTGTGGCATTAAACTGGAGATGGAGGCCTAGCATTTCACCTCGGAGGAAGGCAGCCAGTTGGGAGAGGCACAAGCTCCCATTGGGCATATTTTTGTTGGACTAGTCAAATGTGGACTGATCCTTCTCGAGGAGGTCGCAGGCTTGGAGATTATCTTCGTGGAGGAGATAGGAGAGGGACCTCCTGCCGTAAAGGAGCTGAAGCAGAGCTTCCTTATGCTCCCTCATCTCCTTGGAGGGAGAGAAACGATGGAAGTTGGATGGAAAAATGTACATGTCATGGTTAAGCGCAAGCTAAAACAAAAACTTGAGCACAAAAAAGAAGGAATTTTTTAGATACTTATGAATTTGTCTGAACGAATAGTATCTGGATGGAGCTAGGCCATCTGTCTAGAAGAAAGCCTTCTTGAAGTCTTAAGGATGGTTGGGAAGATCCTCGAAGATCTTTTTCTCCTTGGGATAGCTCGAGAGGTAATAGAAGCCATCCCCTCCCCGAGCTCGGGAGGGATTACTTTTCAGACAAAAGAGATACAAGATTTCCTTTGGTGAAGGTCCTTCCCACTTTAGCTCGTGGTAAAACGACCTCAGGGCGGACAGGACCCTATAAGAATTGGTATTGAGCTGGAAGGGAGCCAGCCCAACGAAATCCATGAAGTCTTTAAAAAAGGACTTCAAAGGCAGCACACCCCCTGCCTTCATATGTTCATGGCTCCAAGCTGCATACCTTAGCTTGCTGTCAGGATTCCCATCTCTCGGGGCATGGCAACTTCGCTCATGGGAGGCCGGAGCTCAACACCTCAGTGAGCCCAACAGTCCAATGTTGTGAAGGGCCAGGATGTTAAAGATCTACCCTAATGATGAGATCGAGCTCCAATAGTGCTCGGCCTCAAAAAATTCCCTTCTCAAGGTAGGTACGGAGGTTGGCTGCGAGGTAGAGGGTTCCCCCATCTGCGAGAATTGGAGATCACCTGGCTTGAAAGCAACTGTCACCCTGAGTGTAGGGTTGAGGGGGATCGGTCTAGACTCGAGGTCTGGATCTGGATAGAGGGCGACTCTTGGTTTTTTCCTTTTTTCTTCTTCGACCTCGTCTATCTGACGTCGAAAGTGATCTCAAATGTCCTCTTGTTCACACCTCAGTTCGTGCCCCCGGATCAAGCGCTAGTTCCGAATGAAAAGAGACTTTGAGCTCGGAGTTACTAGTGAATAAGGAATCGCGAGCTCTGACCCCCACCACTTTCTTGAGTTCTGCGGCATCTAGCAAGAGAGCAAAAGGGTGAGGGCCAAGCGAGCAAGAAATAATGAAAAAATGGGATGACCTAAGCTCGAATATTCGAGGCTACAAGGAAAACTCAATCCAATGGATGAGGCCAATCTCTCAGAGCATGTATTCCACTGAAGGAAAGAAAGGTCGACTTATTTTTTGAAGATCTCGATATTTTAGGGAAAAAGTTTGCGGTTACCCAAAGGGTGGAATTTTTGGGAAGCGTGCATTTTGAAAAACCCTAATTTTTTACCTAATATCTTGGTGTACAAGATACACCATTCAAGATTAAAAAATTTTAGTAAAAGAATCATAACTGGGTTTTCTACGCATGAACTGGGTTTGGAACCCGTGATATCAAACCTTAAGACTAGTATGTACTGAAACAATCTAATAATATACGGACATACGAAGCCATGAACAGAAAACTTACACAATATGATCGGCTGAAACAAAGAAATTGATGATCGTATAAGCGGCTGCAAATACGATCTCACAGAATCAAAGAGGCAAACGTTGCTTTGTCTTCTCGGCTTAGAGAACATGCAAGAACTGGGCAAAGAAGTTTCTGGTTTTTTCTCTCTGAGAATTTGAACATGAAAGAAAAATGGGGAAGACGAATGGGGATATATTTATAGACCCCTAAGAATGTTAAAAGTCGAACTAATCTGGGCCATTGGCCAGATTCCGTATCAGATCTAACGGCCAGGGACAAAGGAAATGATAGTACCATAAAGTTGGCAGGCGAACGAACGTGGGCAGAGTTTCAAGGCACTCAAGTACTTTGATTGGCTAATACCCAACTGACGTGTGTCCACACTATAGTGTATTTGACGATATAGTACCCAGTGGAAGTAGTTCAAAAGTTTCGTTCTCATAGGATTCAAACTAATACTTTTGAGGGGGCAAACTGTTACACCCAGATTTTGAGACCGAAAGTTATGACCTCAAAAAATGGACTCGTCAAGTGTGAGCTCGAAATATATGGAATACATTGTATGGTCCAATTGTAAGATCTTCGAAGTAAAATGACGATCTCGAAAATGTGTAACCTCGGGATTCTTTTTGAGCTCGAAATGACATGACATTGGGATACATCCGTTATTGAGTGCTTTCAGATTGAGCAACCCGAGCTTGGGAACGCAGGCTCGAATGTGATAGCCTCGACAGTATTTATCTGTTCCGAGTATGTCTTGGAGTAAGATGGCAAGTTTGTAACAAGTCCGTAAGTCTTGACAGCCACAGGGTCGATCGCTGATCTCGAAGACCGGATGAGTCATCTGGGACAACGCGTTATGTATGAACATATTTATTGTTGTATAATCCCAACATTTAAGGGATATTATTCAGTTTGTTATTCGTCCCCGGGTCTTCAGGGGACGTTTCCTTGTATATAGAAGATACAACATTTGATGTAATTTTTCGAATTGATATACAGAATATCTTCCCGAAATATGTGGGAATGAATTCTGTAACCTCTCTATAAATAGATGAGGAATGACCACTTGTAAGGAGAGGAGAATCTGAGATCTTGAGAGAAAACTCTGGGTAATTCACCCTTGAATAATTTCTAGAAAACTCTAAGTCTTAATAATACAGACTCGTGGACTAGGCAGATTTAACTGCTGAACCACGTAAAAACCTTCTTGTTCCTCTTTACTATTCGTTCGTACCATAGTTCATATTGTTTAATTGCTCTGCGATTTAAGTTGACGAAAAACGGTGTCAACACAAGCTACTCCCAGGTACTCACACCAAGATCTTCCACAACGTTCTCTACACCTCAAGAATTGTGTGGGCACTTAGAGAATAAAGAATGGTTAATTTCTTATTCTACTTGATGTACTCAACACATGAGATCAAGAGAATAAGGCATGAAATTGGTTTTGTATCTTTTTAGGGAGAGATAGAAAAGTATCGTTCTTTTTCACAGAGCGAATGACTGACTTGTATATTTTCTGATAAGTCTAACTTAAATAGAAAATATTTAAATTTAAAAAATAAATTTGTAACCAATTTATAATTTATCTTTTAACTAATTAATTATCTTATTAATGAGAATATCCAAAAACTAATTTTTGAATTTTTCATTAATTAATTAATTAAATAAAATTGAAAAATCTATCCCTGAAAATTATGCAGTACACGCCACACACAGTCCATGGACTGGACTGTGTGTGGCCATGTACCACCCTATATTTTTGGGATATTTAATTTTTCTATTTTTATTTAATTATTTATTCAAACTACTTTGTGAGATAAAAATCTGACAACCTGATAACTAATTCAAATTTGAATTAAATATCTTTTTAACTAATTATCAAATATAATTAATTATTTGAATAAATATCAATCTTTTAAATTCAAATCTAATTTGAACTTATTAGATTATTATCTCCTACTCAAATAAAGATATTTAATTAATTCTACCAATTAAATAAAACCAATATAAAATTCAAAATTAAATATCTAATTTATTATAATTTTGAAAATTATAATTAATTAATTATTTAATATAATTTCAAATTTTAATTTAATTGTTTAACATAATTTCGAAAATTACAAAATAATTAAATATTAATTAATTTTTTTAATTACAATTAATTAATCACTATTATCACATAATTGTATATTTGGCCCGAAGAACAAATTTATTCTTAAATATGTCTTTCAACCATTTTTCCCTTTATATCAACTCTTGCCTTGAATAGTGTTGATAGAGTCGTTGTGGGGACTTGTGAACCTATAATTCCAACCTCTAATAAATTTGATATTATTAATTAAACTCTTTAATTCAATAATCTTAATCTATTAATCTCATAATTATTCTACTATAAATATGAGACTGCACTCTTGTAATTATAGACATTTCATTTACTGAGTACTTTATAATATAAAGCATCCATTGATATAATCATTACATACAAATTAATCCTCTAATAATGGTTCATAATTAATCGGGAATAAAATTACAATTTTACCATTTTAATTATAGGGTTTATACATTTTTGGACCATGTGTTTTGTCACATTACCTGTTTGGACTCTGTGTTTTGACAAATCACATATATGAACTTAGGAATTTTTCTAATATTTACATAATATTATCACTGAATAATATAATCCATAAAATATACGCATAACAAATTCAATTTATTTATTTATTTCTTAAAACAATGTCTACCACATATGCTTTCAGGGCACAATTCCCAACAATATGTTTCTTGCTTTTCATGTTTGCCTACATTTGGTTATACTGATGAGAGCCATAGTGATCATGATTTATGCATGTTGTTGTTTCACGACCTAGTCTCTGTGTCATCATAGGTAGATCAGGTGTCCGCTCGCTTGTAGGTGTAAGGACCTAGCATCTATATATAGGAAGTGTTCTAAGCCTCCCTCTTGTGGTGGTTATCAGGTCCAGGTACCCGGTTTAGGATGTCGGTTTTCTATGGTGGGTAACGGGAACTAGGGATCTAGTGGATGGTGTGATGTGCACGTGTAGCTTGTCTCTTGTGATTATTTCTGGTCTCTCTCTCTATTTTTGGTTTATACATGATGATATATGTTTCGTTTTCAAAGCTAACCATGCAGGGGTTTTATTAAACTTTTGGTTCTATGATATTAGTTGCTTTCCTACTGGGCTTTATAAGCTCACCCCCTATATCTCTCCCATTCTAAAAACCTAGTGATGCGAATGTGTAGGTGAATTATTGGTGGAGCCAATGTGTTTTAGCCTAGTTCTATTTATTTCCATAATCTTATCTTTTGAACAATGTTTATGTATTTGATTTGGAACCTTATGGTATGTATCTCTTAATTAGCTATGTTATAATTAGGAATGATGAATGATGGATGCTAAGTATTATTTTGGTGTTTTATGAATTATTAAATTTAACTATTTGGTGACTACATAACTATGGGGATATTATTGTTCTATGTATAATGATTGTTGATCCTACTTTTATCACTAATATTTTCATATACAATTATAAGAGTTATTCTATTATTTTGACTTATAATTATGGTATTGTTTAATATAAACTAAAGGATCCAAGAGGAAGGTCTGCAGCTGATGCCCCTAAGGTCGAGGCTCCCCCTCTGCCAGTGACATTCCAATGAACACCATTCTTGAGGCTTTAAGAGGCATTCCTGCTGAACAGATGGATCCAGCTGCTCGACAAAGCCATCACCCCCAGATTTTCCATCGGATCCAAATGCTTGAGTTTTAATGTGGGCAAGATCCTATGATGGTAGAAAGGTGGTTGAGACAGATTAAGAAAAACTTCAATAGCGTGGGAACACCTAAAGAGTATCAGGTGACTTTTGTTGTATCCAAGTTGGAAGGTAGTGCAGCAGATTAGTGGGAAATTTTAAGTAGGACGATCGAAACTGGAGGGATGACTTGGGGAGACTTTGAAAGGGTTTTCAGGGAGCAATATTTTAATCCATCTCACCAGAGAACCTTAATTGGATCATTTGACAGCTTAAGGCAAGGAGATATGACAATGAATGAATTCCACATGAAGTTTGTAGAGTTATCTTCCTATGTAACCAACTTCATCACACAAAATACACGCTGGATTTCCATGTTTGAAGGGTACGAAAACCTGGAGCTCCTCCACGTGTCCTAGGAATTAGCCAAGTTGGGAAATGACTTGCCACCATCAGCTTTCCCTATCTCCACAGCTATAAAGACTGCAATACAAAATGTAAAAAGGGTTAGAGATCGTTCACCCTCAAGAGAGCATTCACTCTCCATTATTGTAATCTCAACTACCTCAAGAACAAAAATCGATCTAAGTGTAATTATTCTTGCTGGTTAAAAGTTCTTCATAGATACAACTGGCTACAATGGACGTAGGTTATCTTTTTAGAGTCGAACCACTATAAATCTGTATCTCTTACATTTATTACTATTGTACCCAAAAACACGAGCTCAATCATCTTGTTCGCGGTACAGCTGGCAGGCAGATAATGAAGACTATTCAACCCTTAGAGCTTTATATGAGTTCTATGATGAGTAGCTCGAGTAAATCCCACCCGAGATCAGACATCGAGGAGATCGCTAGTTCGAGTCAACCGGGTGTGATGGACGATGACTGGCAATCCTCAGTTTGCCTAAGTCATATCCCAAGCATCTCTGTGTTTAGGTCGCCATATCCTACAAACTTCCAGGTCAAGGAATGCATTCAACTCACCACAAACGCTTAGAATGCACAGGCTGGAATTCCTAAAGACTCGGAGATGTTACACGAATAAATAGCATGATGTAACTGTTGTAACCTCTGCCTAATAAACGTATAATATTAGTTAGTTAATGCTTTTATTAGATTTAATTGTACGTTTTGGGAGTTGCACATGCCTGAACGTTACTCAGATGTAAACAGTCATGAATTCTGTCCATTGATCCCTTATAAATAGATGAGAAATGGACAGAAAAATGGACCAAATTTTGTATGCAAAAACTCTCTCAAAATTGTCTTAAACAATTTATTCAGAGATCTTAAAGAGAATCAATTAGGCTTATCAATATCTTCAGCACATTTTTCACTCAATCAAAATGGTGGTAACACAATCAATGCACGACAATGAGTCAGAGAGGCCTGAAGCTCATGGAGAGTTCTATGCAATCAGTCCTACTGGAGAGGGTACTTTTGTACACCGTCGCCTTGGAAAACAACCCCAAAACTAGGATAGGGATCATCACGACACTAGATCCCATAGGAGATAATGTCTCGATTACTCCCTCCTATAATTGACCACAACGTCGGAAGGAGATCCAGTGGGTCCCATAGGACTAGGTCCCACAGGCATAATCGCAATAATGCAAGTTGTTTTGTCCAGACCTCAACTCCGAGCTTCGTGCTGTCAAAATAGACCCCTAGAAATGACCAACCTGCTCACATTCATAGGAACGAGCAAGAGGCTCATGTTGCCAAAGTTCAACCCAATCATACAGGGCAAGCAGGGACTACTTCCAGATGAATAGGAGTCCCTCTGAATCCACCAGCACCGGTCCGATCGAGCGATCAAGTACAAAGAAACGAGGAAGCTTTACCACTAGTTTGAGACATTGGAGTGGATGATGGGAAACTTGGTACACCCTGATGAACGGTGGGTTGCCTCACCAATAAGGCACCCACCATCACCAATTTTTCACCCAACACCTCCGTGAGCACAAGGAAACACACCAGCTCACAGAAATAATTGAAGAAACTCTTCCAACAGAGAGGTTACATGTGTTTTGCATTCCCAGGATACTGGAATTCGAGTTCGTGTGAACGACCATGTTCAGTGGCCTCATCAATGGATATTAGTTTCACTGAGGGTACCTATTAGATGGAGAATCGTCATGAAAGAAGGTCGGAGAGTGTTCACAATACGCACTCTCAAAGGAAGGAGACCGACCTAAGAAATCATCTGAACTCAACTCAAAGTTTCTGCCTTAACCATCAGTTCGACCTGCGTGATTATTTAAATGCCCAACAAAGACACCAAGGTCGCAACAATGAGTTAATTTATACTCAGACTAGGGAAAACCCTTCATGAGGCATGATGATGGGAATGTCCCGATCAACCGAGCTCAAGCTTGGAGGGACGATAACCCGGATAACCCGCAGCCTGGGATGGGAGCTAATATTCAATTCCCAAATAACTCAGTTGTGAGGGATCCAACCCTTGAGTGGCTTTCCATGATGGAGGAACAAATGAGGCATCTTCTGTCCAGGAGAAACCAAGACGATTGCGATTCTGACAAGGAGCTCGAGCCTTTCGCTCTTCATATCACTTCAGCTCCATATCCAATAGGTTTTAAGAGGCCACATATGGCTACCTATGATAGAACTATCGGCCCGTCAAACCACATTGGTTCTTTTAATACCCTGATGAGAACCCATAATGTTAGTGTTGATTTGCATTGCATCCTATTCCCAGCCACTTTGACAGGAGCAGCCAAGTTGTGGTTTGAAAAATTCAAAAGACATTCAATCAAATCCTCGCAACAATTGTCATCAGAGTTCAAAAGGCAGTTCTGAGTTGCCAAGGAAGTACGGGTGGAGGCCAATATAAAACAACAACCGGGTGAGTCTCTCAGGCTTACATAAACTAATTCACCAACATAACAACTCGAGCTAGAGACATTAATGATAGTGTCAGGTTCATTACAATGCGATCAGGGATCACCATAGGAGGTGAATTATGAAAAGAACTCCAAATAAAAGGAGTAAAAAATACAAACAAGTTTATGGCCCAAGCTCGAGAATGGATAAACCTCGAGGAGGTCGAATCTGTAATGGCCAGAACAAGTTAAATTTCCACTTAGCCTATGGAGTCGTAGCAAATACTACAACTACGGCTCAGCCCGCTACCCTTAATAACCAGGCAAGAAACAGTAACAAGAGGAAGGGAAGTAATGAAGGCGATCAAGCAAACTCCAAGAAGAACAAAGATGGGGACAAGTATGCCTCGATATTCACCGCGTATACCGACCTGACGGATACATGGGAGAACATATATCTGGAAAATCATGCTCGCCTTCCGTGGAAAAAGCCAAAGCCCATGAGGAATCAATGGGCAAAAAGAGATCCAGCCAAGTTCTGTTGTTACCATAAAAACATTGGCCACAATAATGGTGATTGCCGTCAGTTGAAAGATGATATTGAAACCCTCATTCGGGATGGACCGTTAGCACAGTACGCTAGGAATCTGGTAGCTCCTAACTAGCCTGTCGTGCAAAATCCACAACCAGCTAAGGGAAATCTGACAAACCCACCACCAGCTCTTCCAGCTTTGCAAAATTCATTCATCCCTCCTTCCTTCGAAGGAAGGGATATCGCCACAATTGCGGGTGAACCCCACTTGACCAGAACGAGTAATGGGGCCCAAAAAAGGTATATCTAGGAGCTGAAGACCCATGATGGTGCAGTATTCACTCCTGAGTAGCGCTTATCGAAGCAACAAAAAATGGACAAACGACCCATCATTTTTATAGAAGAAGACACAAGCCATGTCCAATTCCCGCACTATGATTCGCTGGTCATAACCATTCAGCTCGCAAATAGGAGAGTTCATAGAATCCTGATTGACAACGGGAGCTCCATGAACGTTCTATTCAGGTCCACTGTAGAGAAGATGGGACTATTAGTGATGAATTTTAAGGCCTCCTCCACAACTCTATACGGGTTCTCAGGAGAAGGACTAGCAGCCATTGGAATGATCAAGCTTATGGTAACCATTGGTGACAAAGCTCAAGTTGTGACAAAGATGCTCGAGCTACTCGTCATAGATTCTAATCACTTAGGGGCATATACCTTTGATAGTAAGTCAAGTCTTTGAAAAAAATTGTAACTTAAAATTTGGAAATTTCGTGACTAGTTATAGCTCGAGTTTTCAAAAACAATTTCGAACATGAACTAAGTTAAGCAAGATAATTCAAAGCAAAAAGAAAAAAAAACTGGACTAAACCAAGTACGAGGCATGAATACTAACAGGTATGTAATTAAGCAATTAAAATCCTGGATATAACTAGGTTCACATCCTAAAAATAAAATGGTCAGCTATCAAGCATGAAATTTTAAAAATACATCTTCAAAAATAAATCCCTATAACTATGCATGTGTATAAAAAGTTAACGGTTTAAAACACGGTAATAGAAGGGAAATATATAAAGGTTAGAGTCAAGTAAATTTAGAATGAGGATGAATAATCTCAAACAAAGCCATCCAGGAAAATTGCCTCGGCCTAAAAATGAAAGGCACCCTCAACCAAAAAAAAAGACAATAACAAATAAAGTCTTCTCAACTTTGAGCTACAGTAACTTGCTCAAGAGAAGAGGCCTCATCCTCCATGCCATCTCCACCATCTCCCAAGGCCTTATCCACCATTTCCGAAGACTCCTTCGCAAGAGGATCCTAGAATTTGATGTGGTATCGCTCCCACAGCTTGGCATCTAGGAAAGAGAAGTCACCTTCCTGGTTGAAGCACCATACTTTGTAGAACATCTTCTCCACACCTTTGGCTGGAGCTCGTCAATCTTGCGTTGAAACTCCCTAACCTTCTCCTGGAGTTGATCACGGTCCTTGATTACCTCTACAGCTTGAGCCTTAGCAATCTTCTCATTGGACTGAGATGTCTCAAGGTCCGCTTCGAGTTTATGGATCTCTCACGAGCTTTCTCACGAGCCTGTTCGCAAGCTAGTTATAATTCTCGAGATGTGGCATCCTCGATCTGCTTGCACCGGTCCTTGACCTGTTCCAGCTCCGTGGCTGATCGCCTTGCATCAGTGAGGATGGGAAGGATTATATCCCCTGCTCGGATCTGGGCATAGTATGACTGTCATTTAAAATAGCCAAAGGGTTAGATCATGGAAAAATATAGGATAGACCGAAGAAAAATTGAATAAGGAAACTTACAGTCAGCAAGATCCCCAGGGCAGACTCAATTATGACCTCAGGAGTTTCTCCCTCATTCTTGTCCATCTCCTTAACGAAAAGCTGGTTGACATGCCTGACCAGCTAGCTGGTCAGGGCCTAGATAGGACCCTGGAGGTTGCGAGGAAACTTGCCCACCTCAACATAAGGAGTTGGCAGGTCAGTTATTCGGGGAGCTAAGGGCGGAGCATCCTGGATCGTTACCACGGTCTCATTTTGAGCCTGCGGATGGGAGGGAAGTATCTCCTTGACCTTATTTTGAATTCTCGTGGAAACCCCGACCCCAGAGGCAACCTTCTTTGGAAGTCTACATCTCTTGATAGTAGGACCGAAACTCCCCAAAGCGGTAGCCAAATTACTCATACTGCCTTCTGCAGAATGGTCAGAAGAAGGTTAGATAAACTCCAATTATACTTATAAAATAACAAGTGAAAGAAGAAAATCCTACCCTCCTAGCTAGAGGAGGATACTACAATAATTAGTTCAAGATTATGGACTAGGCTAGCTATGTGAGGAATATCTAAGTCTTGGACGACATCTGGTGAGGGGGACTCTAAAAAAACTATGTCGGGCACTGTTTCAGACTCAAGCTCATCGTTTAAGCTCCGATCATACTCTGGCGTCCTGGAGACAGTGAAAAGGTGGCCAACGTCCAAAGGGATCCCAGGTCGGATGTTAGTATCGTACTACTCAAATATGGAGTTTCTAATATGTAAAGTATTATCTACAACTATGGTCATCTTTGGGAGACTAATGTCATGACGAAGGACTAAGAGATCAACACAAAGTTGGATGGTAACATCCTTAGCTGGGTCCTCAGGGTGTCTAGTGTCAACCATCCTTGGATCATGGCAAGCTAACATATGGCTGGCAGCAGCTCGGTTAATATCATCATCATTGTTACCTTGGTCAGAGGTGTCGGATGTTGCCCCCGACTCTGCTCAGCCTGGGTATTTATCTAGATCTCCCTGGGAAAGGCGTCTATGCACTAATTGTGCTACCTCTTCCTCCTCCTCGACCTTTTCTATAATGGCCAGAGGCCTCTTCCTAGGAGGACCTCGAGGTCGTAGTGCCAAAGTTTGGCCTGTATAAAGGGCCACTGAATTTAATCCTTACCACCTTTGTGTTATGGAAGTTTCCATTTTTTCTCTTTTTCTCTGGAACTCTTAAGCTCTTTGGCAATTTTCCTCTGAGTCATCTATTTGCAGTTCCTCAACCCTCTCAATTCTTCAAGCATACTTCTGTCAAAACTGTAAGTATTTGTTATCCAAAAAACAGGCATGGATGAAGTGGCAGGTGATTTCTGGACACGTGGCTGACACCTGGCAGAGTTCTATTAGAGTATCGACCAGTAAGATATTGCAAGCATAACAGTTGAGTTTTTCGTACGACCAGCCTAGTCGTACGCTCTGCATATTTCAAGATAATTCTGTAAAGACCTAAGTCAATCCCGAGATTGTCTCCAATAATTCCTGATGATCCGATTAATTAGGAGAGAATATCTGTAACAAATTGATGTAATCCTCCTTGTGCCTATAAATAGAGAAAGATAGTTCAAGGAGGGGACTTTTTTGGCTTTTTGCTTACTTGAGAGTATAGATTTACGAGAAAATTAGAGCTAGTACATTGCGATATATTGTTTATTCTTCAGAGGTTGGTGAAACTCATAGAACCCTAGTTCTTTGATCACTCATTTGAATCCTATAGCAATAATAGCTCAAGTGGACGTAGGTTATTACCAGTTTCTGGGGCCGAACCACTATAAATTCTTGTGTGCTTTATTATTTTTGTCATTATATTCATTCTAACATATTTGTCCACATCAAGCATTTTTGACTCCGTGTCAGTTGACCAAAATCAGGGTCAACAGTATTTTTCTTGAATTATTTTACACATTTTTGTGCGCTTGTGAAGTTTTTTTTCTTTCTTTTACGTTATAGTTTTGTCAATGATTTGGTTTAGACTCGTACGCTCTTGTTTTGTGAGGGAAAAACGGATAGTATACCTTTATCTAGCCTAAAGTGTTTGAGAGAGTGACTAAAACAGTTGGACTTTAGGGCATTTTTTGGGTTTTGAGGTTTATATGAATAGAAATTTAGGCAAAAACTGTGGGTTTCTGACCTTAAAACTAGGTAGCTTAGGAGTCACGTTTCTTGGGCAATTTTGCATTAGAATCGCTTCACAAAACCAGATTTCTGACGTGTTTTTTTTGAGGTGACAACACTTTCCGATATTAGAGCGCGTGACTTAGGGGCACGCGTGGATCCACGTATACAGATCTTAATTTCGATCTAGTTCGTAGGGACTTTAACTCGCGAACCATAGCATTTAAGCCTTAGGTCGAGTCCTCCAGGGACCTTCCTCTGGTTATTAAACATGACCAACTCTCTTGACTTTCATAATCTGTAACCAGAGTTATATCGTCAGGTCGCCTCTAATAGTTAGCCCTGATTTGTACTCAGGCGAGCTTAATTAATTCAAAAAATGAGCAACCAAAAGAACAAGAACGTAGTGAGCTCTTCTTCCCAAAGCCACCAGGTCGCGGAAACCCCCATTCCCCACTTTGGACCAGTGGTGGAAAGGGAGAACGAGGTTAATGCCAATAGTTTCTATGAGGCTGAGAATATAGCTTGTAGAATAACTTCGATGCCCCAAGTAAATAAAATAATGAAGGGCCATGGAATCCAGACGGATTCAAAATTTTATGCCTGTCCTGCACTTGAAGGTGAATGGAGCTGCACCCCCTGGAAGACGATTTTGGGGCCTGGAGCGACGAGCACCTGAAGGAAGGCGCTTTCCTTCCACTGAGCTCGTACTTCACAGACTTTCTTAATTTCACGAAGTTAGCTTCGTTCTAACTTCCTCTCAATACTTATCGCCTCTTAGCAGGGCTTAAATATTTATTTCTTAAGAACGAGTGAGAGGCCCCCACTCCAGAGGACATTATGTTCTTTTTATGCCTCAAGGCCAACCCGGACACTAGAACCGGAGGTGATGGTTTTTACTACCTCACCAAGTTCCCCAAGACCGCCAGTATCATTGATCCCCCCAACCATCCAAATGACTTCAAGGACTAGTTCTTTATGTCGAACGGGTTCAGGACCTGCGACTACCGATATTTTAACTAACCTTGTAAGTGTCTTTGTCTTGGCTTCTTACTATTGTGAACTTTGTAAATGTTTGTCTGCCTTACAGTATTTGCATATTTTGACTTGTAAAAGAATTAAAAAAAAAATACTTATAGTTTTGACCAAAGTAGGCTTGAAGAATCGAGAGGGTTGAGGAACTAAAAATAGATGACTCAGAAGAAAATTTCCAAAGAGCTTAAGAGTTCCAGAGAAAAAGGGGAAGATTTCATAACACAAAGGTTGTAAGGATTAAATTTAGTGGCCCTTTATATAGGCCAAACTTGAGAAAGAATTAGAGTCATACGATCACGATAGTTTGAGACCAAAGGGCTAGAATTCAATAGACCAAACGACGGAAAAAAAGTTGACATAACAACTATCACTGTACTCGAAACTCAAACATATGCTTGTAGAAATCGAACACGAGTCCCATGCTCTAGTGGTAGGTGGGCACGTTCCCTATGGTAGAAGTAGGAAAGCTCCTACTGTGTGTGTAAGGAATGACGTCATATACGAGCAGAGGCTTGGGGGCAAATGTTGTACCCAAAAACATGAGCTCAATCTTCTTGTTCATGGTACAGCTGGCACGTAGTTAATGAAGACTATTCAGCCCTTAGAGGTTTATATGAGTTCTATGACGAGTAGCTCGAGTAGATCCCACCTGAGATCAGACATCGAGGAGATTGCTAGTTTGCATAAGTCATATCTTGAGCATCTCTGTGTTTAGCTCGCCATATCTTATAAACTTCCAGGTCGAGGAATGCATTCAACTCGCCACAAATGCTTAGAATGCACATGCTGGAATTCCTAAAGACTCAGAGATGTTACATGAATAAATAGCATGATGTAACTGTTGTAACATCTGCTTGATAAACGTATCAGTCAGTTAATGCTTTTATTAGCTTTATTTGTGCGTTTTGGGAGTTACACAAGCCTGAACGTTACTCAGATGTAAACAATCATGAATTCTATCCATTGATCCCCTATAAATAGATGAGAAATGGACAGAAAAATAGACCAAATTTTGTATGCAAAAACTCTGTCAAAATTGTCTTAAACAATTTATTCAAAGATCCTAAAGAGAATAACATAGAGTCATGAGCTAGGTGAATTTTAATCACTGAACCACGTAAGAGTTCTTGTGTGATATTTATTTATGGTTTCTTAAAATGCCTAATTATCTATTTCGGACTTCTTAGTCCACTGTTGGCGAAAAACCTCATCAACAATTACTACATTTATTCCTGTGTCTTTGGTTCATTATTCACACAAAATACTCCCCTTATGATTTTACACACAAAAAATCTATTCATTTATTACTCTGCATAGTTGACGAAAAAACCAATAAACACCCTCAAAGATAAAACATAGGCCTAGTGGCAGCCATCCTAGCCGAGGGAGTAAAACCAAAAAAGAAAAAGAGAAATCCTCTTGTGGCAGCTAGGTGTACACATTTATTATGTGTATGGTATTTATACTCTAAGTCTAATATAGCAATTTATAATTTAAATGTATTATATTTGAATTTGTCAAATACTAGTTATACACACAATTACTGTATGACTATCCGAGTTGTCACTTTATATGTATAAGCATTTTTTGTTTCAAGATGCAACTATAACTTAAATTAATATAATAGCATAAATTTACACATTTATTAAGGGGAATTTGATGTTATATGCATGATAACTTAGTAAAAAAATTTAATATGCCAACATAAGTTATTGTCCCAAATATATGACAATTTCAATTTTTTAGACACAAATACTCCTAACATTCAAACAGTCATTTTCTCTCTCAATTCGAACTCTCTCTCTCTCTCTCTAACATCTCTCATTCTCTCACTCTCTCACTCTCTCTATCATTATAATCTTGTAGATCTCAGAAAAATACCAATTTAAAACAAAAATCATCTGAAATTGACATTTGAGTGAAAAAATATGAACCTCCAAAGTTTTTGTCAAATTTCAGTGCAGAGCATCGAAATTGCATCGAAAAAGCATTGTTTTGCCCAAACATCAAATTTTCATGATTGCATTGCAACATCATCGAAACACCATTGATTGAGCATCGAAAAATCATCGTTTTGGCAAAAAAAAAACAAGTTTTCATGATTGCATCGCAAGAGCATCGAAACACCATCGATTTTTCATCGAAATTGCATCGAAACACCATCAAAAAAACATCTAAATTGCATCAAAACGATGAAATTTCGATGCTCTTGTGATACAATCATGAAACTTGATTTTTGGCAAAAATGATGTTTTTAGATGCAAAATCAATGCAATTTCGATGCAAAATCAATGGTGCTTCGATGCTATTGCGATGCAATCATGAAAACTTGTTTTTTGGACAAAACGATATTTTTTTTATGCAAAATCGATGGTGTTTCGATACTGCTGTGATGCTGTAGAGTCCAAGAACTTTACTTAGCTAGTTAGATAGTAGTGGCAATAGTAATAGTTATAGTATTTTAATGACTGTGGATTTTGGTTCAGATCGGGATTTAGTTGGACACTCATAGTAACACTTGTAGATTTTCTAAGTTTAACCTATAGTTTAAGAATATTAATTTTAACCTAAGGTTTGATTAATATGACTGATATTGATGGTGATATTTATTATATTATAAGGTTTAGATAGACCCAATAAGATAGTAACACTTGTCTTGTGTATGTTTAATGATAATTAAGTATTTTTTAGGAATAACTTTATTAAGATCAATATTTGAATATCCTAGGGTCTGTCAGCAGCTTTGAAATCGTTAGAGGACTTAGTCAAGGCTGTTTAATCAATTCAAATAAAGCTAAAAATGTGCAATTTCGTGTTTAATATTTTAGCATATGCCGATATATCGCAGCTATAGGGGCGATATATCGTCATACGGGGATACGAAAAACACGTAACTTCGCACGACCACCTCAACGAGCCTCGGGCATATTAGCCAAGGCGATATATCACCTACTAGGGGCGATATATCGACTCATGTACCATATTTTTGAATGTTTTTTAAACCGAGCTTAATTTATTCTTTAACCTCTTGATAAGTCCAGCATCTTTCTGACCGAGTCTTCAGCCTCTGCTGAACGATAATTCAAATATTTTTCACTTAAAAAGCCATTATTTTATTCAAGTTAAATGAAGATCTTTTCATTCTTGAACTCTATAAATAGGACCTAGTACCCATCCATTTATTCATTCATCAAGCTAAGTTCAGAGTCTGCAAGTTGCTAGGTTATTTTTGAGTGCTTAAACACTTGGGTTGGGAATATAAGCTTTAACTTTATAAGCTTAATAAACACTCGGGAAGTAAGGTTCATAGTATTTTTCAGTTCGAGGTGTAGTTCGGTTATAGAAGCATTCGAGGTATTCATTATTCTAATTCATTTCTGTGTTATTCTTATAGTTTTCTACTCAAAATCCTAACTCTATTCTTTATTCTTGGTTAGGAAATCTAAGATCTTGAACGTAAGATTTTTGGTAAGTATATTCTCGATGGTATAGTTCATCCATTCTTTGCATCCCTTTTTCTTTAGTATACTCACCTATCTTTGATGGTTTTTAGGAGTGTACCAAAGTCCCAATCCTGTTCTCATATCCCGGTATATTTGGTAAGGAAAATAGGATAGGATTTTATATGTTATGTTATATGTTATCTTAGGATTTATGTGTTATGTTATATGTTATTGTTGATGCTCATAATCTCATCAAGAGAAAATGTAAGGCCACCATATGGGCGAGGCGTCCTATTCCGCGAGGCCATCATATGGGCGAGGCGCCCTATTCCGCGAGGCCATCATATGGGCGAGGCGCCCTATTCCGCGAGGCCACCATATGGGCGAGGCGTCCTATTCCGCGAGGCCATCATATGGGCGAGGCGCCCTATTCCGCGAGGCCATCATATGGGCGAGGCGTCCTATTCCGCGAGGCCATCATATGGGCGAGGCGCCCTATTCTGCGAGGCCATCATATGGGCGAGGTGCCCTATTCCGCGAGGCCACCATATGGGCGAGGCGTCCTATATGGCGAGGCCATCATATGGGCGAGGCGCCCTATTCCGCGAGGCCATCATATGGGCGAGGCGCCCTATTCCGCGAGGCCATCATATGGGCGAGGCGCCCTGTTCCGCGAGGCCATCATATGGGCGAGGCGCCCTATTCCGCGAGGCCCCCATATGGGCGAGGCGCCCTATTCCGCGAGGCCATCAAATGGGCGAGGCGCCCTATTCCACGAGGCCATCATATGGGCGAGGCGCCCTATTCCGCGAGGCCATCATATGGGCGACGCGCCCTATTCCGCGAGGCCACCATATGGGCGAGGCGCCCTATTCCGCGAGGCCATCACATGGGCGAGGCCATCATATGGCGAGGTCGTCCCATTCCGCGAGGCCACCGATCCGCGAGGCCCTTGGGCCACTCCCACCATGCCCATGCGCGGGGCCGAGGGAGGCTGCGAGGCCGTCAATGGCGCCCCATGCGCGAGGCCGCGCAAGGTCCCACGCGCACACGCCCCGGGAGGTCCACCAGCCCACCATCTTCTCAGGAGGTCGACACCCCATGACTTGATGCGTATGGGCCAAAGATCCCCTTTCTCACACCTCGAAGTCCCTATGCTTAGGAGATCCAGTACGAGCCAAATGGGACATATTTGTACGACCAAGTACTAGGTACGGATACCAGTGCCAGCAAGGATCATGGTCCGTACGTCTACGGCCATAGGTCAGAACCGACACCACTACCTCCTGTGCCACTACGCCTGCCACCATGCATCAGATACGGGTACAGATGAGTAGTGGAGACATCCTCCTGACACCTGCTCCTGTATAGGATGTACAACCACAACCTCTGAGGCCACACCCCTAGTACAGTACGTATGTACCACTTGGTCCCCTGGACCACTATGTACCTGAGGCCATTAGAGCCTACTATAAAAGGAACTCCAAGGCCACCTGAAAGGGGGTTGGAAATTTTACTGTAGCAGAGGTTTGAGTGTGAATGAAAGATTGAATTATCCATTACTGTTCTATCATTATTCTTGATTTATTGTTCAAGTTCTTATAGTTTTCAGATCAGTGATATTGATTTGATAATTTTTCCAACTTAATTTCGTTGACAAGTTCTCACCGTCAACAGTTTGGCGCCGTCTGTGGGAACGTTAATTTCAAGCTACTGTTCCACCATTGTTTCTAGCAAGAAGAAGATGCCAAGACGCTCAAAGCGGCTGAGGGAGCCACGAGAGGTAGAGGTTCACCTGAGCGGAGCCCAACTGAAGGCCTCCATGAAGGACGCTCCTCCACCAAGAGACGTGGAGCCCCCGGAAGACCCTGAGGTTCACGGAGGCGATAGGGTGGCCTCATCACCAGCCGTTCCACCTGGAGGAAGTCCTCCAAGAGCACCACCGGTAAACGCCGACGAGTTCCCTCCTCCAAAACCGCCGCAGGCACCGAACTCTGGCCGGCAAGACCCGGGCCCTTCTGCCCGTAGGCATGATAAGCACCCCCGGGTCCACTCCGTGAGCTCGAGTTCGAAATCCCGGTTCTACGAAGAGGAGATACGTGAGCTCCACCGTAAAAACCAAAGATTAGAAACCACCTTAGAAAACATGCAAGAGGTCCTTAATGGCCTGCTGCAGGGTAAGTCCAGTGTAACCGTGCCTAAGAGGAAGGAGAAGGGCAAGGATGGGGTGGAGACCACTGTACCGGTAGATGATGGGAGAACCCGACATTCAACCAGTAATACCCCCCGAACGAAGCAACGTGATCACCCCGAACTGCCTAAGCAGGCCCAGAAACCAGCGCCGAGGGCCAACGCTGCCCCTCGCAATGAGGACGAGGTCACCTCTAAAAAAGCCCCCTCAGACTTACGAGAGGAGCTCAATAAAAAGAGGGCGGACAAAGGCACCACACCCCCTATAGCGCCTCGGGAGGGCAAGGGAAAGGCAGGTCTTAGCCCGTCCGCTTTGAAGGACTCTCTAAGCAAGAAGAGGCAGGACTTGGACACGGAGATGAAGAGCCTGCGAAGCAAGATCGTCACCGCATCAGGCGGCCCGATCTATGAGGAAGAATTCGACCATGAGTCGCCCTTCGTGAGGGAGATTCAGGCCATCCGACTTCCTGCCAACTTTAAGGAGCCCAATATGACCCCCTACGAAGGGAGCACGGATCCAAAGTACCACCTGGACGCGTTTAATGATCTGATGAAACTGAGGGGGATCGGAAGTGGTGCCAGGTGCCATTGTTTCACTATTACTCTGAGAGGACCCGCCTACAAATGGTTCAAAAGACTAAGGCCGGGGTCCATCAGGTCCTGGCAACAACTCTCTAACGAATTTCTCCAACAGCACCATGCCGTGCGAGACTACACGATGCCAGGTACTAGCCTGGCCAACGTGAAGCAAGGGGAGAATGAGAGCCTGAAGAGCTACATTCACCGGTTCAATATGGAGGCCGCGAAAGTGGGGAGCCTAACGCGCCGAGAGTTACAAATGGCCATTACCGCCGGAGTGCTCCCAGGAAGCAAGTTGTGGGACAACATGTTGAAGAGGGAAGTCGCCGACTTAGACGACTTCTATGAGAGAGCGCAGAAGTACATCCGCGTGGAGGATGGCCATGCAAACCTGAAGGCAGGAAAGAAGGAGCCCCCCGCGAAGCCCCCAGCTAACGACGGGTCGAACGTAGCAAAGAAGAAAAGGGCATACGATGGATCAAGAGATGACCACCAGAGGAAAACCCAACATGGGAATGATCGCAGGCAAGCGGCTTACACTTACTGCACAGACCTCACAGACACCAGGGAGCACATTTACCTCACCAATGAAGATCGAGTTCCTTTCAAAAGACCCCCACCAATGAGAAAGGACCGGTCCAAGAGAGACCCTGGTAAATACTGTCAGTACCACAAGGATACCGGTCACACCACGGCAGAGTGTATCCATTTGAAGGAAGAAATTGAGGAACTCATCCGCAGGGGACATTTGGACAAGTATGTGTGCAAGGATAACCAGAGGCCAAAAGGGGGAGTGCCCCCCCCCCCCCCCCCCCCCCCCGCGGGCACGTGAGATGGCCCCGGAAGTGCAGGGGGAGGTTAGGACCATCTTTGGAGGACCAGGATTCGGAGGCGATTCTAGGAAAGGACGAGATAGGTATGCCAGGGAGGCCCGGCAAAGTCCACCACATTGCATCTTGAGTTTGGAGCAACGCCCCCCGAAGAGCTTCAAGGGCGAGAATGACTCAATAACTTTCACTGAAGAAGATGCGCAGGGGGTGCACTTTCCTCATAACGACCCCCTGGTGCTAACCGCCCAGCTAGCCAATATGAGGGTACATCAGGTCATGGTGGATAACGGGAGCTCTGTGGACATCTTGTATCGACAGGCGCTGGAAAGGATGGGGTTGAGCCTCCGTCACCTAAAGCCTTGCACCACGACCTTGTATGGGTTTACGGGAGATTCGATGCGACCCCTGGGGTCGATCGAATTAACCCTCACCATGGGAGAGCAACCCAGGCAAGCCACCGTAATGGCCAACTTCGTCGTGGTAGATTGCACCTCAGCCTTCAACGTGGTGTTAGGGAGACCCTCTATGAGAGAATTGAAGGCAATAACTTCCGTATATCACCTGGCCATGAAATTCCCCACCCCTGGGGGAGTAGCATGTGTGAGAGGGGAGCAGAAGGAAGCGAGGGAATGCTATAACATGTCCCTCCGCGCAGCCACCAAACCGTCCGTGCCAATGGCGATGGCTGTACATGAAGGAGCAACCTACACAAGTTAGACCCACGCAAGATTAGACCCGCAGGTTACGGAGCCTCTATAGAAGTGCAACCAGCAAGACTTCGGCTCTTAGTGCCAAAAAAAACCTATGTTTAGCTCGTTCTTCGCTATTTTAGCTTAAGTAAGAATCAAAGAGACTACCCTAGGTAGCCTCCTAGTTATATGTAACCTTTTTCTTTTTTATTTACAAAGTTCTATGTAAATCGCGTGCTATAAATGAAACCGTTTGCTACTTCCCGTGTTTACTTCCTTCGCCGCACAAGCATCAGCCAAAGTGCCTGCCGAAATAAATTTCACCAAGCGCTTGGGGGGCAGGATAGGAGGCAATAACATGCAGCTAGCAAGGGGAACCTAAAAAGGGCCCTACAACGGAGGATCTTAGAAAGGACCCCTCGTCCTCCTAAAAAGGAGATTCTAAAAAAGACCCTTTAACAAGGGATCTTAAAAAGGGCCCTCAATTAGGAGTAACCTAAAAATGACCCCCTATCAGGAGGATCCTAAAAAAGGGCCCTCCATCAAGAGGAAGTGGCCTGTGGAGACAAAGCAAGCAACAAGCAGGAGAATCCAAAGAAGGACCCCTTGCACCAGGATCCTAAAAAGGATCCTATGCACCAGGAGGATCCTAAAAAGGGCCCTCCATCAGGAGGACCCGAGAGGGACCATGGCCCTAGAAAGGACCATTTAATGGGAGGTCCTAGAAGGACCCCTTATATCGGGGCCCTAGGCGAAGTCTCTAAACACAGGAAACAGTAAAAAGACCTTGCAAGGCGTCCCCTGGGTTTACAAGGATTAGCTACCCTTGCGAACATCAAGGAGGCCAAAAGGCCTTACCAAAAAAATATACATATATATAGTGACAACACTAATAAGTCTAGAGCGGCCACCAAGCCGTCTAGCCAAAAAGGGTCCTAAAAGAGACCCTTGCAGAAATAGTACTATGCATAATGACGAGAGGGACGCTTCTCGCAAAGAAATAATAAGCGCGCGCAAGAAAAACATAAAAGGATAACTAAGACCCAAGGGGTCAAAATATCCTTATAAAAGCAACCAAGAGGCACCAAAAGAGGTCCCAGTGAACCCTTTCACATGGGCTCCAAAGGACCTCCAGCCTGATAGATAAAAGAGGGGAACCAACTAAACCCCTTCACACAGGCTTAAAAAGGGCCTCAAAAGCAATAGAACAAGAAATAAACAAGCAACATATGTATTTATGCCTTAAAAGAAAAAGGGAGTTCTTGAGAAAATACAAGAGTTACCAAAAGAGAAGTAATACTAACAAGGAGGTAAGATGTAAATATTAAGCCATGCATGAAGGCCTATTTATAGGAACCAAGATGAATAGTCTACAAGAGCACCTTAAGGCCCTCTCCTAGACTAGGGGGGCAAGTGTTGATGCTCATAATCTCATCAAGAGAAAATGTAAGGCCACCATATGGGCGAGGCGTCCTATTCCGCGAGGCCATCATATGGCGAGGCCATCATATGGGCGAGGCGCCCTATTCCGCGAGGCCATCATATGGGCGAGGCGCCCTATTCCGCGAGGCCACCATATGGGCGAGGCGTCCTATTCCGCGAGGCCATCATATGGCGAGGCCATCATATGGGCGAGGCGCCCTATTCCGCGAGGCCATCATATGGGCGAGGCGCCCTATTCCGCGAGGCCATCATATGGGCGAGGCGCCCTATTCTGCGAGGCCACCATATGGGTGAGGCGTCCTATTCCGCGAGGCCATCATATGGGCGAGGCACCCTATTCCGCGAGGCCATCATATGGGCGAGGCGCCCTATTCCGAGAGGCCATCATATGGGCGAGGCGCCCTGTTCCGCGAGGCCATCATATGGGCGAGGCGCCCTATTCCGCGAGGCCCCCATATGGGCGAGGCGCCCTATTCCACGAGGCCATCATATGGGCGAGGCGCCCTATTCCGCGAAGCCATCATATGGGCGAGGCGCCCTATTCCGCGAAGCCATCATATGGGCGAGGCGCCCTATTCCGCGAGGCCATCATATGGGCGAGGCGCCCTATTCCGCGAGGCCACCATATGGGCGAGGCGCCCTATTCCGCGAGGCCATCACATGGGCGAGGCCATCATATGGCGAGGTCGTCCCATTCCGCGAGGCCACCGATCCGTGAGGCCCTTGGGCCACTCCCACCATGCCCATGCGCGGGGCCGAGGGAGGCTGCGAGGCCGTCAATGGCGCCCCATGCGCGAGGCCGCGCAAGGTCCCACGCGCACACGCCCCGGGAGGTCCACCAGCCCACCATCTTCTCAGGAGGTCGACACCCCATGACTTGATGCATATGGGCCAAAGATCCCCTTTCTCACACCTCGAAGTCCCTATGCTTAGGAGATCCAGTACGAGCCAAATGGGACATATTTATACGACCAAGTACTAGGTACGGATACCAGTGCCAGCAAGGATCATGGTCCGTACGTCTACGGCCATAGGTCAGAACCGACACCACTACCTCCTGTGCCACTACGCCTGCCACCATGCATCAGATACGGGTACAGATGAGTAGTGGAGACATCCTCCTGACACCTGCTCCTGTATAGGATGTACAACCACAACCTCTGAGGCCACACCCCTAGTACAGTACGTATGTACCACTTGGTCCCCTGGACCACTATGTACCTGAGGCCATTAGAGCCTACTATAAAAGGAACTCCAAGGCCACCTGAAAGGGGGTTGGAAATTTTACTGTAGCAGAGGTTTGAGTGTGAATGAAAGACTGAATTCTCCATTACTGTTCTATCATTATTCTTGAGTTATTGTTCAAGTTCTTATAGTTTTCAGATCAGTGATATTGATTTGATAATTTTTCCAACTTAATTTCGTTGACGAGTTCTCACCGTCAACAGTTATCTTATGATTTATGTGTTATGTTATATATATTATGTATGTTGTAGACTTGGGCATATGACTTGTATAACTAACAAGCCCCAATAAATTTATGGGCATATGACTTGCTTAGCTAGCAAGCCCCACAAATATAATGGGCATATGACTTGATTAGTTTACGAGCCCCAAGTAATAATGGCCATTATAGTATATGTGACATATGTTTTAATAAATGTTGCGGTGTGAATTTTATGTATATGATTTATGTGTTAGATTTTTCTTTGCTGGGCATTAGGCTCATTCCTTTATGTTTATATGTGCAGGAAAATAGCTATGGTGGCGGAAAGGTTCTTGGCAGCTTGGGGGTTGTGTATTGAGGCAGAATGGAAATGGATGGATTGAGCGTTCGGTTCGAGGATGAAGTTACTTTTTAGTCTTTTAAAAATTATGCTTTATATGTATTTTCCGCACTTTATTTTGTAATCCATTTATTTTAAGTTATGTTATGTTTTTATTTTAAAAACAATGGGATCTCATATCCTACTTTAAATTTTATGTAGTTTAACATTTGTCTTACAAGTTTTAATGAAGTTATGATTATTTCACTTATGAGTTTTATTAAATATTAGTGTCTATGTATAGTAGTCATTAATGGTCCAAAGTCTAGAGTAGTTGGGTCATTACAGATGCAATCATGAAAACTTAATTTTTGGCCAAAACAATGCTTTTTCGATGCAAGTTCGATGCAAAATCGATGGTGTTTCGATGGTCTTGCGATGCAATCATGAAAACTTGTTTTTTGGCCAAAACGATAATTTTTCGATACAAAATCGATGGTGTTTCGATGTTGTTGCAATGCAATCATGAAAACTTGATTTTTGGTCAAAACAAAGCGTTTTCGATGCAAAATCGATTGTGTTTCGATGCTCTTACGATGCAATCATGAAAACTTTATTTTTTGGCCAAATCGATGCTTTTTCGATGCAAAATCGATGGTGTTTCAATAATGTTGCGATGCAATCATGAAAACTTGATTTTTGGCCAAAACAATGCTTTTTCGATGCAATTTTGATGCTCTGCACTGAAATTTGACAAAAACTTTGGAGTTTCATATTTTTTCACGTAAATGTATGTTTCAGATAATTTTTTTTTAATTCTGGTATTTTTTCGAGATCTATAAGATTAGAATGAGAGAGGGAGTGAGAGAGGGAGTGAGAGAGTGAGAAAATGAGAGAATGAGAGATGTTAGAGAGAGAGAGAGAGAGAATTCGGATTGAAAGAGAAAATGGGCATTTGAATGTTAGGGGTATTTTTGTCTAAAAATTGAAATTGTTATATATTTGGGATAGTAACTTATGTTGACATATTAAAAAAATTCACTAAGTTATCATGAATATAATATGAAATTTCCCTTTATTAAAGTGTAATCAGAATTATAATAAATTAATAGAAAAATAAATGAGAATAAAATATGGAAGTATCATAATTATCATTTGCATTATATATGTTGTTTACTAAAATTGTTTAGGAATCAGAATCATTTTATGTTATTCACATTATCAGGAAACATAATCAGAATGTTTAAATTGACTAAATTACCATTTATTATTTTAAAAATATATATATATAGTAGTTATTTTGTGAAATATATTTTCAAATGACAAAATTGTCTTTTAATTTATAAATAATAAAATAGAAATCATTACCCTTAATGTCATTCCTTAGCTAATTAGGGGAGAAATATTCTCATTCATTTCTCTCTTATCCAACCAAACTTTCTCATTCATTATTTTAGTAAACATGTGAATGAGAATCATTACTAAACAAATAATTCTTACTTACTTTAAGTAAACATGAGTGTAAGTTGATTATAAGTACAAATTTTTAAATCTCAAGCATGTTTCTTAAAAATGAATAATTTCTTCTAAACAACTTATCAACAGCAACAACAAAAGTGATTGCAACTCCCATTTCTTTATGAAAAGATTTAACTTATTAACAATTCTATTATTGTTACAAATAATTATAAAAGTAGAGTTAATACAGTAACTTAATCATCTCATAAAATCAAGGAAACACATACAGGTGAGAGAAATGTGGAAAACTTTGGCACTTAATCATGAACAAAATGTATCATTTGGAAAGGAAAGAGAGAATTTTAAAATGTAATGATGATTATATTGCTCTTGGAATTGTAACTGTAGTCGTCCAACAATTTTAACACGTAGTAGCAGCCAGAGCTAAGTTGCCAAAAGTATTAAGTCAGGGTGCGGAAGTAGCTAGTATTAAGTCAGGGTCCGGAAGTAGCTAAGTTGCCAAAAGTATTAAGTCAGGGTGCGGAAGTAGAATAGTCTTCTAGGGGCGAATAAATATAACTCTAGTAATTAACAAAAATATAGTTTTTAAATGAATATATTATTTATAACTTTTCTGTATAAAAAGTATAACGAATTTTTTTTATTTTAATTGATTTATTTTGTTAACTTTAACATAATATTCTAAATTTTTAAAAAATATACTTTTAAAACTAATTAAAGATATATATTTATTAATTATATTAATATAAATTCAAATATTATAAAATATTATTATTATAATAATATTTAATATAAAACTACATATATAATAATTATATTAATATAAATTTAAATTAATATTATTATTATAATAATATATAATACAAAACTAGATATTTAATAATTATATTAATATAAATTTAAATATTATTATGATAGTAATATATAATCCTAATTTTTCACTAATTATATTAATTTGAATTTAAATATTATTATTATAACTGTTGACCCTGAATTTGGCCAACTGACACGGAGTCAAATTTGCTTGATGCGGACAAACACGTTGGAAAGAATATGATGACGAAATAATAAAGAACACAAGAGTTTATAGTGGTTCGGCCCCAAAATCTGGTAATAACCTACGTCCACTCGAATTGTTATTGATATAGAATTCAAATGAGTGATCAAAGAACTAGGGTTCAATGAATTTCACCAACCTCTGAAGAACAAGACAATATATCAAATAGAATCACTCTAGTCTCAAATAATTCGAAGGCCAAAAGTCCCTTCCTTGAGCTATCTTTCTCTATTTATAGGCTCAAGGGGGATTACATTAATTTGTTACAGATATTCTTTCCTAAATAATCAGATACTCAGGATATCATGGGAGTCAATCTCGTGATTGACTAAGATCTTTATAAAAGTATCATGAGACACGCGGAACCTGCGACCATACTGGTCGCAGGTAAACTTCGACTGCCTTTTGTTTACAATATCTCCACTGGTCGATACCCTAGCAGAACTTCGCCAGGTGTCAGCCACGTGTCCATAAATCATTTGCCACGTCATTCGTGCCTGTTTTTTGGATAACATTTTCCCCCCAAGTTTATTTATTATGAGAAATAAATAAACTTTTGAGGAAACGACCCTTCAGTTACACCACCTATCTGTCAGAACACTTCGTGCAATCTTGGAAAAAGCAACCTACCCTTGTCTAATCACGGCTTTTCGTTTCCCAAGTAACCTTTCGACGGCTATCACCCTTCCCCATGCTTCGAAAAAGGGGAAGCTGATGATTACTTCCTTTTAATGCTTACAGACAAAAATATATATATAGCCTCTTTGAAGTCTCCTTTTTCTTTTTACACAAGCCATCACTCTTTCAAGAAACCCTAACACCAGAGCTCTTGTTTCCCTCTGAAGACCGTCCTTCGGCGTTTCAAGATTCAGCCCGTGAGCCCCTTTTACGCCCGGAAAATCTCTCAAATCTCCACGATCTTCATCTTGGTAAGTTTCTGAACTCTTACGCTTTATATTTTTGCCATGCATGCTTCTGTAGACCGACTATTGGGTTCATTCATTTCTGGGTTGAGATGCATGTCAGTAGGGTGGTTTGATAGGTGATACTGAATGTTGTGTGATATTTCTCTGTTACTAGGAAGTTACAAGTTAGTTTGATAGTGAAGATCATGACTTTAGGACGTAAAACCGAAGTAAAGATTTGATTTTTATGCTAGCTGAAAAACCAGGTTTTTCCCGCCCTAAAAGGAGTTGAAAAAGCTTTTTTAAAAAAAAAACTTTCTACTTTCACTTTTGATCTGTTTTTCAAACTGTTCGTGTGAAAAAATTTAGTTCTTTGTTAGAATGCTGCTGTATAAAAGCTTAACTTTTATACTCGACCAGCGTTATTCTAAAAAACTTTCAAAATTCTTCATCCTCACCTCCCCATTCTTTTGTTTGCAGACTTTAATGCCAGATTTGTGGGGAGGTGAAAGGCCCATTGACGACGATCTTCTTGCCCAGCTACTCGAAGGCGAAGAACAACCGATCGACCGAGTTCACGAGATTCCATTTTCACGATCTTCTTCTAGACCTCGTCCATCACCACCTCAAATGGCCTGCTCTAAATCCTTAGGCAAGAAAAGACCTGACTCTGAAAACAGTCCAAACTCTCCTGCCCAGCCTTATTCACAGGCTAGGGTTCCCTCGACCAGTGGTCGAGAAAATGCCGCCCCAGACCCTCGTATCCAAGTCAGGGCCCGCCCTCGGCATCAAAACCTTCCTGATGTCGAGTGGTATCTTTCCCCCACCAGCCAAGTGACTCCTCGGATGCTTGCCAATTATCGCAGGAAGTATCCTCTTACAGGAGTTAATCTTACCATCCCGGCTGCTGACCAAAGAGCTAACCTTCCCGGGGGTGCCTATAGCGCTTGGTCCAGATATCACATAGAGGCGGGGGCTATCCTCCCTCTACATCCTTTTTACCAGGGGGTGGCCAACTATTTTGGTGTCGCCCCCTTTCAAATTACTCCAAATGGATATAGAATGCTGGCCACACTCTATATCCTGTATAAACTTAAAAAATGGCCAGAACCCACTTCTCACGAGGTCAATTTCCTCTTCGACCTTAAGTCTAATCCTCAACAATATGGGACGGGCTTCTTCCTTCTCTGTCACCAAGAAACTAGCCGAACGTTCCTGAGTGACACTACCCACATTTCCAACGTGGGGCAGTACAGTAGGGAGTACTTCCTCACGCCAGACATGACTACAAACAACATGGCCTTCACTCGCGGAGGTAAATGCCTTTTTCACTGGTCGCTACTTTTCCTTAATAAATTCTCTTGAAACTTTCTAAAGTATACCATGCCTTTCAGGTCCATGGTTACGTCCGAACCCAACACCAGACATGGTGTTGAGGTCCAACGCACTGGCCAGGATGGCAGACGCAGAAAAAAGCGTCAAGTCCCTGGTTACTAATGAAAATCTGAGGCTATCTGGCCTCCTGGCTCCTCGCCATGAAACAAGAGGACCTGTGGTAGTAGATGCCACGACTGAGGGGGATTCCGAGCAGCAACCCCCGGCGTCTCCTCCCCGAAGGAGGCCAATGGGGGTTACGATCAGGGAACCAACTGGCATCCCTTCAGCAGAGAGGCCTTCTGTGCCCCAAGGCAAGGGGAAACAAAAGGCAACAGAGTCTGTCATAGACCTGGATGAATCCTCGGATGAAAACAGTATTGTTATTTTGCTTTTGAATAGCTTGCCAATTCCCTGTCAATTGTTTGACGGGGACGGCAATTTTACGTATACTCCAAATCTAGGGCCAGACTTCTTCGTGCCAGATAGTGAGTCAGTAGTATAGCGACCAGTAGTTGTAGCTCGGGTATTAAACTTTGTGACCTCTTTTCTATTTTACCAAGAATTTTTCATCCGCCTTTATCTTATTATCTGCATATTTTTCTTTGTACGCAGAGATGGCTACTCCCAACGTTTTCGATCTGTACCAGGCTGAAGAGGAGGTAGAAGTCCCCCTGGTTCGATGAAAGACATCCAGGAGGCATAATGGCGAATCGAGCCAAGGACCTCCGGCCAAGAAGGGTCGAACAGAAGACCCTTCCAAGGATGCGCCAACTGGACAAGTTTCTGCTCCTGCTGAGAAGGAGGCTGCTCCTGCTACCAACCCTCCACCTGCGGCCCGAAGGGAGCACACCCCGCAAGCAGAGCTTCCTGGGACCAAGCTCTCGAACCGCTCCCTGCGATCAGCTAAAGATCGCCTTGCCCATATCTTGAAGCACGGCCGTTGCAGGGAGGCAATGGCTGAAGCTGAGAGCATGGGGGTTGACCAGATCTTCAATAGGGCTCTTAACGAAGTGGCCAATGTAAGTATTTTTCCTCTTGAATTTTACTTCTCCTTTTTTGTAGTATAGTCTAACTTTTATTTCCCTGACTGCAAGCCATGCTGACAATAACCGTCGCCCGCACCCGTTCCCTAGCTTCCATCGACCAAGCTCAGGCAAAGGCTGTCGAGGAGTTCCAGGTAAGAGCCACCGAGGAGCTTTAGGCTGCAGAAGCCAGGCACGCTAGGGAGTTGGAGGTGGTTACTCAGCAGAAGGATGTTGCGGTGGCAAAGCTGGCAGAGGCTGAGTCTTCTAAGGCAACTATGAAGGAGCAGAGGGATGAATACCAGGATTCCAGCCGAACCCAATATCGTGAAGTCAAGAGGCTCAAGGAGGAGCTCCTAGATAAGGACAAGTCCATAGCTGTTCTTGAGAGCCAGGTGGAGCAGCTGAAGCTTACCAATGCTAATAATCTGGAGAGGTACAAGAATGCGACACTTCGATGTTTCTACGATTTTTGGAAACACAACTGGGGTGCCAACTTTAACTACCTTCCAGAAGATGCCACGAACGCTGAGTTGGCCCGCTGCACTGCTCAATTGGCTGAAGAAGAAGAAAGAGCAAGGGTTCCTGCTTCCCCAAGCATCCAGCCGGCTGCTGACGCAGAGGAGGGAGGAGTTGTTGAGAATGCGGCCAATCAGACTGCTGAGCAAGACCCTCCTGCTCCTTGAACTTATTTCTCTCCTTTTTATTTTTCTTCAATTACATGACCCACGGGTCGCGTTGTAAAGACAATTTTTACTTTTAAATTTGTTGTACGGGCAGCAACTTTTCCTTTTACTTTAAACAATTACATCCAAGCAGTGATGCTCGCAGTGTAAAAGAATGCCTTATGATATTATAATATTTTCTTTTTATTATAACATCTATTCACATGACCGAACTTAGCATAGTACTTTGGCTTGACTTAAAAAAATATAAATTTTGAAAAATACTCTAAGTATCATAGCATGCTTTCACTTATTTTGTTCATGTGTTTACATACCTTTTGGTATGCTTTGCTATTGATGTACCTTATATGCCCCCCAAGTGATCGAGGAGCTTTAGGTCCTTGGTCACTTGCCTTGACCATGACCTGTGCGAACATTACTGCTCAATAGTAAACATAATACTTATAATACAGCAAAACAACACACGTAATGAACAAATACTTGTAAAATAAATTTACAAAGGTTGGCAAGAATGACTGGCTGCGCACAGTCCCTTATAATCTCGTATTAAAAATGGACTAATCATGTCTTTACGAGTGATCTTAGAAAAGATCTTACACTTATAAGCAATTAGCCATACAACGTGGCTAACCCTTTTTCGAAACTTGTAAAAAGTAAAAATTAATACAAGCCAGTTCTTTAAAAAGGACTGTTTACTAGTAGTACTTGCGCAGGTGTTCACCATTCCAATAGCGTGGAACGAGATCTCCATTTAAGCGTGCAAGTTTGTAGGTGCCCGGATGAAGGACTTCCTAAATCTGGTAAGGTCCTTCCCAGTTTGGTCCGAGCACTCCGGCAGTGGGGTCGCGGGTATTCAAGAAAACTCGTCGTAGCAATAGGTCGCCAACGTTGAATTTTCTTTCTTTCACCTTTGAGTTGAAATACCGGGCGAATTTTTGCTGGTATGCAGCAACTCGGAGTTGGGCTCTTTCTCGTATCTCTTCAATTGAGTCTAGGGACTCCATCATTTGTTGGCTATTCTGGCTCTGGTCGTATGTAGTGCGTCGATGTGAGGGGGGATCTAATTCGACAGGTAACATAGCTTCATATCCGTATGCTAAGGAAAACGGGGTATGACCTGTCGCTGTTCGATGAGAAGTTCTATACGACCAGAGGACTTCAGGCAGTTGTTCTGGCCATGCTCCTTTAGCGTCTTCAAGTCTTTTCTTCAGGGTGTCCTTAAGCGTTTTATTCACTGCTTCGACCTGCCTGTTTGCTTGTGGATGCGCGACTAAAGAAAAGCTTTTAATAATCCCGTGCCTTTCGCAGAAGTCTATGAATAAGTCACTGTCAAACTGGGTTCCATTGTTTGAGACAATCTTTTGAGGCAAACCATATCGGCAAACAATGTTCTTGATGACAAAGTCAAGAACTTTCTTGGTCGTTATGGTAGCGAGTGCTTCAGCTTCAGCCCATTTGGTGAAGTAGTCGACTGCTACAACTGCGTACTTCACTCTGCCCTTTCCCGTTGGCAAGGATCCAATCAAGTCTATACCCCATACTGCGAAAGGCCACGGACTCTGCATCTGTTTTAACTCGTTTGGAGCTGCGCATGGGATTTTGGAAAATCTCTGACACTTATCGCACTTTCGCACAAACTCCATCGAATCTTCGTTCATAGTCGGCCAGAAATAGCCATGCCTTAGAATCTTTTTTGCCAAACTTTGCCCCCCCAGCATGATCCCCGCAGAAGCCTTCATGTACTTCCCTCATCAGCTCCTTAGCTTTCTCTAGTGTAATACATCTGAGCAGTGGCATGGAATATCCTCTTCGGTACAGAACACCATCGACTAGTATATACCTAGCAGCCTGCCTTTGAAGAGTTATGGCTTTGTTCCTATCTGCCGGTAGTACTCCATTTGTAAGATACTCTAAGTAAGGCGCCATCCATGTGCTTCCATCCGGATTTCCATGCTAGCTTCATTTGCTCGTATGCTCGGCTTGCTCAATCTTTCTACTGGCACAATATTCAAAGTGTCAGCATCTTTCGCGCTCGCGAGTTTGGCTAAGGTATCTGCGTTCAAATTCTGATCTCGAGGTATTTGCTGGAGGGTATACTTCTTGAACTAGGCAACAGATCTTTAGTTTTGTTCAAGTAGGCTACCATTTTTAGGCCTCGTGCTTGATATTCCCCTAGAACTTGATTCACTACCAGCTGTGAATCACTGTAAATATCCAGCACCTTTATACTCATGTCTTTAGCCATTCTTAATCCAGCGAGGAGTGCTTCGTATTTGGCTTCATTATTTGATGTCGTGAAGTCGAACCTAATGGCGCAGTGAAATCGATGCCCTTTTGGCGTTATCAATATCACTCCTACTCCCGTGTGAGATTCGTTAGACGACCCATCTGTGAATAACTTCCACGAGGGAGCTTCATCTTGAGGCTCAGGCGCGCTAGGCTTTTCGCACTGCTTGTTGTCTGGGAGTTCGGTGAACTCTGCAATAAGATCAGCCAAGACTTATCCCTTTACTGCTGCTCGCAGTGAATATGTAATATCGAACTGCCCCAGTTCAACTGCCCATTTTAATAAACGCCCAGCCGCCTCCGGTTTTTGGAGGACTTGCCGAAGGGGCTGGTTAGTTAAGACTGTAATGGGATGGGCTTGGAAGTAAGGACGTAGCTTCCTTGAGGCCAAGATTAAACAATACGCTAACCTCTCGATGGGAGGATGCCTCAGTTCTGCTCCGATTAGCCTCTTGCTTACATAGTAAACCGCTTTTTGTACGCCTTCTTCCTCTTGTACCAGCACCGCACTAGCAGCAACTTCAGTGATCGCCAGGTAAATGAACAAAGTTTCTCCTTCGATAGGCTTTGATAAAATAGGAGGTTGTGCCATATGGGCTTTTAAGGCCTGAAAAGCTTACTCGCAGTCTCCTGTCCATTCAAACTTCTTGTTGCCTTTAAGTAGATTGAAGAAAGGGACGCATTTATCCGTTGACTTGGAAATAAATCTACTTAGGACTGCAATTCTCCCAGTTAAACTTTGTACATCCTTGATATTCTCTAGCGATTTCATGTTGATCAGGGCTTTTATCTTGTCGGGGTTGGCCTCGATTCCTCTTGAATTAACAATGAACCCCAAAAATTTCCCTAAACCAACTCCGAAGGAACATTTGAGAGGATTTAGTTTCATCTGATACTTGTTCAACACATCAAAACACTCCTGTAAATCCTTCACATGTCCTTCTTCTTTTTTCGACTTTACCAGCATGTCGTCCATGTACACCTCCATGTTTACGCCGATCAATTCTTTAAACATGTGGTTAACCAATCGCTGGTAAGTCTCAACTGCATTTTTCAGTCCGAAGGGTATTACTTTATAACAGTATAATCTTGTATCGGTCCGAAAGCTGGTGTGATCCACGTCAGGGGGATGCATGCTAATCTGATTGTAGCCTGAGTATGCCCCCATGAAGGAGAAGATCTCGTGTCCTGTAGTAGCATCGACCAACTGATCGATCCTTGGGAGTGGGAAGCAATCCTTCGGGCAGGCTTTATTGAGGTTTGTAAAGTCCACACAGGTTCGCCATTTGCCGTTATGCTTGGGAACCAATACTGGATTAGAGACCCACGATGGATAAAACACCACCCTGATGAACCCATTCTCTTTTAATCTTTCAACTTCTTCTTTTAAGGCCCTCAACCGATCCTTATCGAGCAGCCTTATTTTCTGTTGCACGGGTGAAAAACTCTTGTCTATGTTCAGGACATGGCTAATAACTATAGGATCTATCCCAGCCATGTCTTTGTGCGACCAGGCAAAGACTTCCTGGTTTTTCCGCAAAAACTCCACCAGTGCATGCTTCATGGTTGGTTCTAAATTTTTCCCGACCTTCACGACTCTGGTCGGGTCTTTTTCGTCAAGTTGGACCTCTTCCAGGTCCTCGACGGGTCCAACATTTTCCTCAAAATCCCCAATGCGAGGATCTAAATCTCTATCCTCACTTTGGGCAACACCCTATTTGGTGACTTCATCACCGGATTGGGCTTGTGTATCAATTTCCATCTGCAACCTATCTGGGGGAGTGCTTTTTGACGTTCCCTTCTTCACCTTCATGACTAAGGCATTGTAGCACTCCCCGGCCTCCCTCTGGTTTCCCAACACGCGTCCTACCCCTGCGTCTGTCGGGAATTTCATGGCTAAGTGCCATATAGAGGTAACGGCCCGTAGATCAACTAGTATAGGCCTCCCAATGACGGCATTGTACGCCGAAGGACAATCGACTACTATGAAAGTAGTGAGTAATGTCCTGGTAGCAGGCGTTGTACCTGCTGTCACTGGTAGTCTGATTGACCTTGCGGGGGTGAGTCCCTCACCAGAGAAGCCGTATATTGTTTGGTTGCAGGGCTCCAGATCCTTAACAGACAACTTCATGCATTCTAGCGAAGACTTATACAGGATGTTCACAGAACTTCCTGTATCAACTAGCACTATCTTCACCATCATATTGGCCATTTGGATATCCACAACCAGCAGATCGGAATGTGGGAACCGGACATGTTGGGCGTCGCTATCAGAGAAGGTTATTTTTCCCTCTGCCGACCGAGCCTTTTTAGGCGCGCGGACATCCACAGTCATCATCTCGATGTCCTGGTCGTGGCGCAGATTCCAAGCATATCGTTCTCTGGCCTTTCCGCTGTTTCCCGTGAGGTGCGGGCCTCCACAGATGGTTAACAATGTGCCAGTTACGGGATCCAGCTGCAAAGGTGGCGAGCGTTGGCGTGTGGGCGCTTGCTCGTTGCCACCTGGAGCTTCTCGTTGGGAATTTCCCGAGGCCCGTATATATCTTCTCAAGTGTCCTTGTCTAATAAGGAACTCGATCTCATCCTTCAGCTGGTTGCATTCATTGGTATCATGTCCGTAGTCATTATGATAACGACAGAACTTGGTAGTGTCTCTTCTTGAAATATCCTTTCGAATGGGAGCAGGTTTCTTAAAAGGCACACTGGAACTCGTGGCCTGATAAACTTCTCCCCGAGACTCAATAAGGGCAGTATAGTTAGTGAACCGAGGTTCATAACGATTACCCTTGGCACGTTTATTGTCAGAGGTGGAAGGCTCATTGTGTGGTCGTTTCCCCCTATTCATGCCATTGCCGTTGCCATTCCCATTGCCTTTGTCGTTGTCGTTGTCGTTGGGCTTGGACCCATTGGCAGCTTTGGCGGGCTTGGCAGTCCCCTTGTCCTTGCTTGGGGGCTTCCCTTCATTGGCGATGGCATCCTCGAGCTTGATATATCGATCAGCTCGATCCAAAAATTCCTGGGTAGTTCTGACCCCATGTTTTATGAGGCTGTCCCAGAGAGGCGTGCGGCGCTTAAACCGCGCGGTTATGGCCATCATCTTGCCTTCGTCTCCCACTGTTTTCGCTCCAGCAGCTGCTCGCATAAAACGCTGGACGTAGTCTTTCAGTGGTTCTCCGTCTTGCTGGCGTATTTCAACCACCTGGTTTGCCTCAGTCGGGTGTACACGACCCGCGTAGAATTTTCCGTAAAACTCATTTACGAACATTTCCCAGGAAACTATACTTGTAGGAGGGAATTTGAAAAACCACTCTTGTGCGGCATCAGAAAGTGTTGCAGGGAAGATCCTGCACCGAGCGTCTTCGAACACTTTTTGAATGTCCATTTGTATCTCGAATTTGTTAACGTGAGATACCGGGTCACCATACCCGTCAAAGTTTGGAAGCGTAGGCATCTTAAACTTGCTAGGAGTTTCTGCCATAGCTATCCTCTAGATGAAAGGAGTGCCTTTTCTCCTATCGTGGTCGATATAAGATGTTCTTCCCCTGACCAGCTGCTGCACTGCCTGGTTGAGGGCATCTATCTGGGCTTGCACGGTGCCAGGAATTGCCGGGGCCTCTGGTGCTGGGGGGACGCACTCGTCGTGCTGCTCCCGGTGATTGTTGAGTATGTCTCGTAAGTCCTTGTCTCTTCTCCGCTGCTCGCTAGCTCCAAGCCGGTTGAAGACGTTATTTTGTCTGGGCTGCCCCCCAGCGTCCCGTCTTTCGGGTTGGTCATCCCGAGGTGGCAGGCTTCTACCTCCACCTCTTTCTTTATTCCTCCGACCGGCATTTCCTCTGCCTGAGTCGGCCTCGTTATAACCATGGCCATCTCTGAATCTTGATTGGCTATGGTGGGATCGACTATTCCCTCGGTTGCCTTCCCGGGCTAGAACCTCCTGAGCATTAGAGGGTGGTATGCGTTGGTCGGTAGGTCCCCATGCATTATCATGTCGTGGGGGGCCTCGGACCGCAGAGCCTAACTCTAAGTTCCTCCTGTTACCAGGTGGACGCTGTCCTCTGCTCGAAGGGTTTTGCTCATCGCCCCTATGGCATCTAGGACTGCGAGGCGGCTACCCGGCCCTATTCTGCCTCTGTTGAGGGGGATTGCCGCAACAAGCTTGGGATAGAGGCTGTACCTCAGGGTCCATCAGCGGGCATCGTCCTGAGGTGCCGGTGGCTGCTTGGGCCTTTGTGGGCTCGAGGGTTGGATAGGCGGGCTAGGATTAGGACCTCTCTGTGGCGGCCCGTTCACAGGTTGATCAGGCTGCGAGGCTAGTGCAGCCTGGTTCCTAGCAAGTTGTAGGGCTGCTTCGAGGGCTGCCATGGCCTCCCTCTGGTGACGGTCCATCTCCGCCTGTCTTTCGCTCAGCTCCAGGCACTGCCGTTCAATTTCCTGTTGCTGCCGCGCCATGATTTCGGCAGCACTTTCCTGGCTAGCCCTCAGATTGGCCAATTTGTCTTGCAATGTCCCCAGGGTATTCTTCAGTGTCTCGAAGTCCATTTCTTCCTCATCAAATTCCAAATGTGGCTCATCCTCAGCCATGTTTGGAGGAGGAGGAGGCGGGTGAGATGGTGCAGCGCCAGCTGCCTGTCCAGTTTTCTTGGTAGTTTTCGTCATTGATCTTTCAACGATAATGTATCAAGTTCTCAATGAAAGCACCAGAATGTTGACCCTGAATTTGGCCAACTGACACGGAGTCAAATTTTCTTGATGCGGACAAACACGTTGGAAAGAATATGATGACGAAATAATAAAGAACACAAGAGTTTATAGTGGTTCGGCCCCAAAATCTGGTAATAACCTACATCCACTCGAATTGTTATTGATATAGAATTCAAAGGAGTGGTCAAAGAACTAGGGTTCAATGAGTTTCACCAACCTCTGAAGAACAAGACAATATATCAAATAGAATCACTCTAGTCTCAAATAATTCGAAGGCCAAAAGTCCCTTCCTTGAGCTATCTTTCTCTATTTATAGGCTCAAGAGGGATTACATTAATTTGTTACAGATATTCTTTCCTAAATAATTGGATACTCAGGAAATCATGGGAGTCAATCTCGGGATTGACTAAGATCTTTATAAAAGTATCATGAGACACGCGGAACCTGCGACCATACTGGTCGCAGGTAAACTTCGACTGCCTTTTGTTTACAATATCTCCACTGGTCGATACCCTAGCAGAACTTCGCCATGTGTCAGCCACGTGTCCAGAAATCATTTGCCACGTCATTTGTGCCTGTTTTTTGGATAACAATAACAATATGTAATACAAGATTAGATATTTAATACTTATGTTAATATAAATTTAAATATTATAAAATATTATTATAATAATAATAATAATAATATATAATACATAATCTTAATTTTTATTAAAGAAATTATTATTTATGTTTAAAAAGTGTATTATATTATATATATTTAAAAAAAATCATAAACAATATTTTGGTTTAATTTTTTATTCAATATTGTTATCTCCAAAATTTCAGTTTGATGACGTGGCAATCAGAAGTGACAGGTGGTCGTGCATGATCGTCAAGCGAATCATCAACGGTCAATAAATGTGTTGACCAAGGGAAGTGCAAAGGTTAGAAAATGACCTACAGAGTTGTGATATCACTAGTCGGAAGATGGTTTTACCTAATCAGGAAATAATTCACCCGACCGGATAGGAATTTAACTGGTCAGGAGGAAGTCTTATCCGACCAGACACATCAGAAGGGGTGTTTGTCCGACCAGAAAATGGTTTAACTGGTCAGGAAATGATTTACCCAATCAGATAATAATTTTGTATGGTCAAGAGGGAGTCTTACCCGACCAGACACATCAGAAGGGTGGTTTATCCGACCAGGTAAGGATTTAACTGGTTAGGGAATGTTTGTAATGCCCCAAATTTCCTAATAAGGTTTAGGGCCTTGATTAGAAGGCCGAGATGGCCATAATTGATTTATTATGCTATTAAATGATTATATGCATGTTTAGGAGTATTAAATATGCATGTGAACTCATTTTTGATTAATTGGGTGATTTTCATATTTTGGTCATTTCGGGCATATTTGGCATATATGTGATATGTGTGTGGTGCTTCGTTATTATTTGGTTATGCTAGCGTTACTTAGCACGAGACAATCCTAGGAGGTAAGCTAGTGGGAAAGTCACAATAGGATTTATTCTTGACTCGGAGTGAGTCAAGGGGTATTTAGCACATTACCGGGTTATTGAGTAATGATAATAAATATTTGATGATAAATTGGGAATTAGTAAGATCAGGGGGAAATTCTGGAGGTTTTGACTATTTTGTCCCCGGGGACGTTTTCAGGACCCCGAGCGTTAGGATTTGTTTGAGGCTACTTAAGCTTAAAGTAACTTGTTAAGAAATAAAAAGAACGTTCAGTAAGTTCTCTCTCCCTCTAAGTTCCATTTTCGTCTCACGATCGCGTTTTCGAAGGAAACTTGAGTTCTAGGACTCGGATTCAAGCGAGGATCGAGGAATAGCAATCCTAGGGAAGATTAGAAGCTTATTTGTCGGAGGATTTAGTTGGGAAACAACTTAATCGAAGGTAATCCAAGCTTTATGTTCTAAGTTTTTAAAGTTTTTTGGCTTGAATTAGATTTTGTATTTTGATAAGTTTTCGAATGATTTGAGACTTCGGTTTTGTTGGTTTTGGATCATGGGGATGTTTGGGAACTTTGATTTTTGGATTTGGAGATGTTTGGGTAGGTTTTTGGAAGGATTTAAAATGGTAAAAATGAGTTTTTGGCTAGGTTTCGAGGTGGGGCCGTGGCCCTGTTCTTGGGCGCCGCGGCCCGAGCTTGTTGCAAGTGGGTGATGGTGTTGATTGGCCTGAGGGTCGCGGCGCTTGAGGCCATTTGTGGCCAAATCGATGATTTGATCATGGGAACTCAAACCTTAGGCCGCGAGATCGTTCCCACTACCCAGTTTAGTGGGATTCGATGTCCCAGAGGCTAGGTCTTGGTCCGGGAACCTTTTATTTCTCATTTTGATGAGATTTTATATTATGGTTGTGACTAGGTTAACACTAAGGGCTTGGAATCAGGATCGTGCTTGTGGCTCGTTTATTGGTAACATGTGCTTGGACCAAAGGTAAGAAAATTGTACCATGTATATGACATGCATGGTTATTATTGAGGTATGTCGAGTGTTTAAATGTGATGCATGTGATGCACGAGAAAAATGTGTTTAGGGCATGCCGTGAATGTTAAATGTGAGATTGTTCAGAGCTTGAGTCTCTGTGTTTGTGCATGCTCCTAATTATGCTAGCAATTGTTAAATGAGCATGTTGAATGCTCTATATTCGAATATTTGACATATGATATATGCTTTGTAGCATTGCTTACTTGTGCGTGGCATTGACTAGTCAGAATCGGCACTGGTCGCGTGCTACTGACATAAGAGTCAGAAATGGCATAAGCGTCATGAATGCAGAGCCAATAAAAGATTAGATCTAATTGATATCGGCATTGAATGACTCATATGGAGTATTAATGCTGGACCGACCCTAAGTTCGATGAACATCTGCATTGAATGACTCATATGAAGCATTAATGCTGGACCGACCCTAAGTTCGATGAAAATTATAAGCTCTTGTCTAGTCTATGACTAGTTACTCAGAGCCAGGGCCAAAGGCCTAGGTGACTGTTTTGTCACATGGCTGAGGGAAACAGAATCCCACGTTAGTGACTCTAGGGTCACTCAGTAGGTTTATGTTGGTGACTATCTCATGAGATACCTATCTTGTTTAAGCTAGTGAAATGATCACTTATTTGTAAAGGTACAGACCCCCTGATAGTGACTTGTTAATTAGGCACTCGTGCAGTTCGACCACCACGGCCCAGGGTTGAAAGAGGAACTAGAGTTAAACCTTATTTTGTCGCTTAGATCGGCTAGTTGTAAATATTTTCTTGTAATGAACCTTTAAATTATATTTTTGGGATCCCAATGCATATAGTAAACGTTTTAGTGAAATGTTATATCTTAACCAAAAAATTTAATCCTAAATTGCTAATCATACTTAGTTACACGATTATGGCCAAATGACTCGGTTAGCGAGTTTAGCATTGTTTAAAATGCGCACCATAACGGTCCCTGGAGTTTAGGGCGTTACAACTTGGTATCAAAGCGAGTCAAGGTTTATGGGTTCCTGAAGACAAGCTGGGCATGTACACTCGTCACTGAAGATAGCTTCACTCAGGGAATGGTAACTATTTCTGTAGTTATGTTCTTAACTACTTAAATATAATGTAAATGCTTTACTTGCACATTGTATTAGGGAGCATGAGATTCTGAAAGAGCCTGGCTCTTGACTATATGATTACATGCTCCGTGAATATATATATATATGAATGTGATCGTATGATTACCTTCTCCATGAACATATATAATTGTGATATTTGCATGCTAGAGTTGGAGGCATGGTATGAATGCTGGAAGAGCAGGGATTATGACTGATGTGTGAATGCCATGGGCATATTTTTTTAGCACGGCAGTGATTTGTGAATGTGGTATGGTAAGATTGATCTCGTGGGGAAAGCTCTTGATATGCTCCTCATGATTAATGGGTCAAGTTATTAACTGCAGATTTAATCAGCAGGTTTGTATCCAAGGCAGATAATGAGGCCTAGTTGTGGTTATACTGAGGCTAGGAGTTACAGCCAGGGTTTTAGTTCTTCATCTGCTCCTATGAATTTCCATTAAATGTTTACAGATTTGCAATCAAGATTGCAGAAGCATAAGGAAGAGATTAGGTGTTTAAAGCAACAGCAGAATCTGTTGGGGAACACCTCTTCCTTTGATTTGCCAGGAGTGGCACCAGCTTTGGCTCAGCCTAGGGTTGAGAGTAGATGGGAATTCTGTGGAAGATTCCAGGAGTATTACCCTCTAGTCTTCGAGGGAGGCCTAGATCCATTTAGAGCTGAGCAATGGATGGGCATGATCAGTTCCATTCTGGATATTATGGGGCTGGTAGGTCACGATAGGGTGATCTGTGCTACATATGTATAGCGAGATGATGCCCAGACGTGGTGGGAAGTAGTATCCCAGACACGAGACACAAGTGTGATGGATTGGAAAGAATTTAGGCAGCTGTTTAATGAAAAGTATTACTATGATGCAGCCAAGACTGCTAAGGTGAATGAGTTTATGAATCTCGTTCAGGGAAGGGCATCAGTAACCGAGTATGTTAAAAGATTTGATGGGTTGGCCGAGTTTTTTTTTGACATGGTACCCGCAGATGTAGCTCGGAAGGAAAGGTTTATTCAGGGGTTGAATTCCAAAATAGCTCAGGGCATTAGAGTTGCCCCAGTGTATGAAACCTCCACCTACACTAAGGTGGTAGGGAAGGCTCTTGTTGTTGAGAGCATAAGAAATGAGAAGATGAGTGCTAGGGAGCACAGAGCTCAGGCACTGGTACCTCCACTTATTGGAGCAAGCAAGAATGAAAGTTGGAAGACTTATCCAATATGTGCTCGGTGCAAGAGGCGTCATCTGGGAGAATGCCGAGCAAGGGCATGTTTCTTATGTGACATGGTTGGGCATTTCAAGAAGGATTGCCCAAGGTTAAGAAAGGATGAGAAAAAGGGGATGGACAGCTCGACTTCAGCTTGAGTGTTTATTTCGAGGCAGTCAAACTGAGACTAGTTCCTCAGGGGTGGTAGGTCAGCTTTTTAATTTTGATTTTGTATTGTACTGACTGGTTTTGGTGCCATGCTGTTTCTTTGTTTGTTGTATATAGAGAAGCATAAGATGATATGCAGATTGCATGGTTATGTTATGATGGGAAAGTAATACTGTATTGGTGACTTGAGATGAGTTGGATTATGATGAAAAGGACTCATCAGTGACTTTGATAAAGCTAGTTATGATTGGCTTTGGTATGATCTGGGGTGTGGATTGGTTAAGTAATTATGGGGCAATGCTAAATTGCAAGGAAAGGTTAGTAACTCTTGGGTTTGAGAGTGGAAAGCCTTGTGACAGTTGGCATTGTGCATGGATTATGTATGCTTATGACATCTGTATTGAGAGCTAGAGTTTTATTGCAGGGAGATGCATGGAACTCTTAGCTAGTGTGGTGGATACCACTTAGATTGTGCCAGTGGGATCAGGACAGACTGGAATAGTCTGTGAGTTTCTGGATGTATTTCCAGGGGATTTGTCAAGATTGCATTTACAAAGAGAATATAATGGTGACTGGATTAGTGCCAGGGATGGAATCAGATCTAGGGCACTGTTTTGAACGGCTTCGGCAAAATTGTAAGACTCAAGGGATTCAGTTATGGGATAAGATGGTACTCTCCAAGGTGGATCTTAGATCTGGTTAGTACCAGTTAGAGATCAAGGGGAAGGTTAAACAGAAGACTATTATATCAGATAAGGGCACTGGGAGTGCTGAGTTATGATTTGAGAGTTTGATTAATGTTGAGTGTCTTGATGAATTAGATGGGCAGAGCATTCAAAGGATTATTTGAATGGGACTTGTGATCGTATTGGACGATGGTATTGTGATGTATCTCTTGCGGAGATTTGCTAAGGTCAAGGAATGACTTCGAGGGCAGGAGTTTCCTTGGACAGGCAGGATATTACATGTACCTTGGGAAAGGGTTCTGAGTCTTCTTGCGGGTCAGAATCAATTTGCAGGTTGTTATGACACATCAGTGACAGGGAAAAGTGATTGCCTATGCATCATGTTGGTTAAAGGATCTGACCAGAACTAGAGTAGAGTTTCTGGTGGGCCAGGTGGTCAGTTTTATGCTTGAGATTACTATCTCAGAGAGGATTAAAAAGGAAAACAATTAAGTGAACCACATATAGGAAAGATTGAGTGGAAAATCTTAGCTGGATTAGCTACGGATTAAACAGTGTCAAGGATGAATTTATTGAGGTATAAGGATCGGATTTGGAATCCGATGGACACTAAGATTAGATGGGAGATTCTGGATGAATCTCATGCTACTCTTGTATTCTCTTCATTCAGGCATCATGGAAATGTAACAGGATATGAAAGCTTTATAGTGGTGGCCTGAGATGGAGAGGGGCATAATGGAATATGTGGCAAAGTTCTTAACCTGTTAGCAGGTCAAATCAGAATATCATAAATCAATAAGGCCATTGTATCATTTGAGTATTCTATAATGGAAATAAGAAAGCATCGTGATGGGTTTCGCGGTGAGGCTGCCCAGGATAGTGGGCTAGTATGAGTTGGCATCAGGTCATTATGGACCAGTATTCCAAGTAAGTTCATTTCTATCAATAAGGACAAGTAATACAGCTGATCAGTATTCAGATCTCTATGTGAGAAAGATAGTGCGCCTTCATGGAATTCAAGGTCTATCTTATCAGATGAGGACTCAATTTTTACTTCCAAATTTTGGGAAAGGTAGCAAAAGGCAATGAGTATATAGATGGAATTCAGTACAGTTCATTATCCTCAAACTGATGGTAAATCAAAGAAAGGAGAGAGAGTTATCCAGTATTGGAAAGATACCTTATGAGATGAGGTATGTTAGAGAATGTTTAGCACCAGTTCATTGGAATGAGATGGGTGAGGTGTTGATTTTTTGGATCCTAAGGTAGTTCAATGGACCATTAAGATTATTAGAGCTTGGAGCTTGGAGCTTGGATGCTCACTTCTCATAGTACATGGAAAAGTTTTACTGAATTGAAAAGCAGGAACATAGAGTTTCAAGTAAAAGATTGTATCTTCCTTAAAAGTATCACCGTGGAAAGGGGTGAGGAGGTAGGGGCAAGTTGAGCCCTAAAGTAGTATAACAGTTTGAGTCCTGGATAGGACGGGTCAAGTTGACTTTGGATCGGCCTTATCTTTGGCACTGTCAGTTGTATACATTGTATTTTGTATTTCCATGCAGAGGACATGGGTTGAAAGAAACTCATAAGTTAAGTTATGAGAATCTGGAGATTGAGGCTAAGTTATCCTGTAAGGAATAGCAAGTCCAGATAAGAAACAGAAAAAAAAAAAAAGGATCTAAGGAACAAAGTGTACCTTGAGTTAAGGTAATGTTACAGAGACAGTGAAGTCGAGGGAACGACCTGGGAACTGGAATCAGTTGTGTGGAATTTATATTCCAGACAATTCAGATAAATTTTGAGAACAAAATTTCTGTAAGGATGGGATAGTTGTAAAGCCCCAAATTTCCTAATAAGGTTTAGGACCTTGATTAGGAGGCCAGGAGGGCCATAATTGATTTATTTTGCTATTAAATGATTATATGCATGTTTAGGTGTATTAAATATGCATGCGAACCCATTTCTGATTAATTGGGTGATTTTCATATTTGGGTCATTTCGGGCATATTTGGCATATATGTGATATGTGTGTGGTGCTTCGTTATTATTTGGTTATGCTAGGGTTACTTAGTACGAGACGATCCTAGGAGGTAAGCTAGTGGGAAAGTCACAACGGGATTTATTCTTGACTCGGAGTGAGTCAAGGGGTATTTAGCACATTACCGGGTTATTGGGTAATGGGAATAAATATTTGATGATAAATTGGTAGTTAGTAAATCAGGGGGAAATTCTAGAGGTTTTGACTATTTTGTCCCCGGGGACGTTTTCGGGACCCCTAGCGTTAGGATTTGTTTGATGCTACTTAAGCTTGAAGTAACCTGTAAAGAAATAAAAAGAACGTTCAGTAAGTTCTCTCTCCCTCTAAGTTCCATTTTCGTCTCATGATCGCGTTTTCGAAGAAAACTTGAGTTCTAGGACTCGGATTCAAGCGAGGATCGAGGCATAGCAATCCTAGGGAAGATTAGGAGCTTATTAGCCGGAGGATTTAGTTGGGAAACAACTTAATTGAAGGTAATCCAAGTTTTAAGTTCTAAGTTTGTAAGCTTGAATTATATTTTGTATTTTGATAAGTTTTTGGATGATTTGAGACTTGGGTTTTGTTGGTTTTGGATCATGGGGATGTTTGGGAACTTTGATTTTTGGATTTGGAGATGTTTGGATAGGTTTTTGGAAGGATTTAAAATGGTAAAAATGAGGTTTTGGCTGGGTTTTGAGGTGGGGTCACGGCCCTGTTCTTGGGCGCCGCGGCCCGAGCTTGTTGCAGGTGGGTGATGGTGCTGATGGGCCTGAGGGTCGCGGCGCTTGAAAGGGGGGTCGTGGCACTTGAGGACATATGTGACCAAATCGATTTTTGATCATGGGAACTCAAACCTTAGGCCTCGGGATCATTCCTACTACCTGGTTTAGTGGGATTCAATGTCCCGGAGGCTAGGTCTTGGTCCAGGAACTTTTTATTTCTCATTTTGATGAGGTTTTATATTATGGTTGTGACTAGGTTAACACTAGGGGCTTGGAATCAAGATCGTGCTTGTGGCTCGTTTATTGGTAACGTATGCTTGGACCAAAGGTAAGAAAACTACACCATGTATATGACATGCATGGTTATTATTGAGGCATGTCGAGTGTTTAAATGTGATGCATGAGAAAAATGTGGTTAGGGCATACCGTGAATGTTAGATGTGAGATTGTTCAGAGCTTGAGTCTCTATGTTTGTGCATGCTCCTAATTATGCTAGCAATTGTTAAATGAGCATGTTGAATGCCCTATATTCGGATATTTGACATATGATATATGCTTTGTAGCATTGCTTACTTATGTGTGGCATTGACTAGTTAGAATCGGCACTGGTCGCGTGCTACTGACCTAAGAGTCAGAAACGGCATAAGCGTCATGAACGTAGAGCCGATAAAAGATTAGATCTAATCGATATCGGCATTGCATGATTCATATGGAGTATTAATGCTGGACTGACCCTAAGTTCGATGAACATCTGCATTGAATGACTCATATGGAGCATTAATGCTGGACCGACCCTAAGTTCGATGAAACTTATAAGCGCTTGTCTAGTCTATGACTAGTTACTCAGAGCCAGGGCCAAAGGCCTAGGTGACTGTTTTGTCACATGGCTGAGGGAAACAGAATCCCACGTTAATGACTCTAGGGTCACTCGGTAGGTTTATGTTGGTGACTATCTCATGAGATACCTATCTTGTTTAAGCTAGTGAAATGATCACTTATTTGTAAAGGTACAGACCCCCTGATAGTGACTTGTTAATTAGTCACTCGTTTAAAGGTACAGACCCCCTGATAGTGACTTGTTGATTAGTCACTCATTTAAAGGTAAAGACCCCCTATTAGTGACTTGTTAATTAGTCACTCGTTTAAAGGTACAGACCCCCTGTTAGTGACTTGTTGATCAGTCACTCGTTCATTGTCTGAACTTATTTGCATATGTGATTAAGGCTATTATTTCTAGGCATGCACTTTATGATTTGATGACATGTTATTACTGTTCATGAGCATATTGAGTTTTCTTGCTGGGCTTCGGCTCATGGGTGCTATGTGGTGCAGGTAAAGGCAAAAGAAAGCTGGACCATCCTTGAGTTGGAGAGCTTAGGTGACGATGTGTACATATGCAGCTGCTCGACCACCACGGCCGAGGGTTGAAAGAGGAACTAGGGCTAAACCCTATTTTGACACTTAGATCGGCTGGTTGTAAATATTTTCTTTTAATGAACCTTTAAATTATATTTTTGGGATCCCAATGTATACAGTAAATATTTTAGTGAAACGTTATATCTTAACCAAAATTTTTAATCCTAAATCGCTAATCATACTTAGTTACATGATTATGGCCAAATGACTCGTTTAGCACTGTTTAAAATGCGCACCGTAATGGTCCCTGGAGTTTAGGGCATTACCATGTTTCACCTGACCAGTTACCTGAGATAGGGGTTTCATCCGATCAGTCACATCAGAAAGAGGTTTCACCCGACCAGTTACCTCAGAAAGGGGTTTCACTCGACTAGTTACCTCAGAAAGGGGTTTCACTCGACCAGTTATCTTAGAAAGGGGTTTCACCCGAACAGTTACATCAGAAAAGGGTTTCACCTGAGCAGCTATGTCAGATTGAGGAATGTAGCCGACTGGATGTGTCAGAATCTCAGGAGTTAACTTCTCAATGACTTCTTTACAGAATCTCAGTAACAACTTCAACCAGAATCGCTCATAACTACCGCATGAATCTCTCAGATATCCCGAAGTAATAGCTATATTGTTGTAATTTAAATTTGTTTATTACTTTATTAATTAAAGTTGGTTGAAACAACCAAGGACTCCGTCAAAACGGGATATTTTCATGTACGATCCATGAGCCTGTAAATAAAGGGCTTATGGGATCATTTTAGGGGATCTGATATTTGGGAGACTTTTACACTCTCTAATTTGGAGACTTTGGGACTGTGACTTGGTGCATTCTTGGGGAATTTTCTAAGAAAGCTTAGAGAGAGAAAGCTTGTATTCTCTAGAGAGAGAAACTTCGTATTTTTCTACTTACACTTAAGAAACTCAGTTGGCTCAGGTTCATCTGATCTTAAGTGTAGGCTACATATATCACAACTCCAAGTGGATTAGGCTATTGCCAACAAATTGGGGCTGAACCACTATAAAATTATTTGTGTCATTATTTTCTATTCAAGGCTTACTGTCGTTTTTACATCTACTCGTCGTTGGCCAAAATCGTGGTCAACATTTTTTGTGCTTTCATTGAGAGCCTGTATAGAAGAAACACACTACTATCCTACCAATATGGTGCCCAGGAAGCCCGGTACGTCAACTACAAAAGAAATTGTTAGAATAGAAGGTCCTGCACCTGAGAACCCTGACATTGAGCACAGGGTCTTTTTCGAGGAGACAACTCGAAAGGTCAAACAACTCCAGGAGGCCATGAGGGCTTTCCAAGAAGAGATGATGCAATTCAACGCTCGGTAGGAGTCTTTCGTTGAGGAAATGGCCAGGCAAAAGGCTGCATTCGAGCAGCAAAGATGGGTAATGGATGCCAGAAGCGAAGAGAACAGGTGACGGCAAGAGGAGACCGACCGACGACATCGCAAGGCAACACTTGCTCTAGAATCAGCTACTCAATTGGCCCAGGCCAATGCCCAAGCCGCGGCATGAGCAGTCGTCCAGGGCGCAAGAAATAATAATGTTGGTCAGAAGTCCCCTATTGGCAGTGCCGATTCTCGGGGGCCAGACAGAAGTAGAAGCAATCCCACTGGTTGGGCAAATGATGGGGTCCACTCTGGGACTGTATCGACGCAAAGGGATAATTCTAGAACCCCTTCCAAAAGCCACCGGTCAGAAACTTCTCGATCAGGAAGTCACTGGTCGGGTCATAAGAAGACTCCGCCCGGGTATAACCAGACCAGAGCTCCTCGAGATAAGAAAACTCCATAGTATAAAAACGGGTATGGTCGGGATAAGGCTACTAGTCATCAAACCCACCAGTCAAAAGAAAAAGAAGGCAATGACCAACAAGAAAGAGGAAAGGACCGCCCGGGCCGTGTCGAGAAGCTGCCACTACATCCTGGCCAGCAGCGTAGTGGGAGAGAGCAGGTCCCGCGTAGTAAGCCCTTCGAAAAATTTAAGAGTACGGAGTTCGATCAGCTAGGAGGACATGCTTCCCGAAAGGATCTAAGGGACATCATTAGCAACAAGAGGAAGATCGCCAAGTCGAAGGACAAGATCTGACCCTCCCTGGCGATCAAGTAGAAATACTTTACGACAATGCACTAGACGGAAATGCCCGACCAGGAGGTCAAAACCCTGAAACATCATCAGTTGCACCGGTCATTCAAGCCCAACTTGATGCACTAGCGGCTGCAATGCAAAGTTTGACTAAGCGATACCAGGTTGAATGATATCGACCATAGGAATGACAACCCTTTCGGTATACTTGAACAATGTTCAACTGGTCGGTAAACTAGGTAGTGTTCAACTGATCAGTGAATTTGGCAAGTTGTCAACTGGTCAGTAAAAACCGAGCCGTGTTCAACTGGCCGGTATTCACCTGGTCGGGTAAACTGACAGTAATTGGGCAGTGTTCAACTGCTCAAAAATTCTCCATATACTCTATGTGTTTCATGAGTAATTAACCATTGATCACTTGGGATCACATAGGTATACTGGTATATAATTTATCTTGCTACAATTCTAGGGTGAAAGATCGAAAGTTCCAGGTCAGATTTGGTCCTGAGAAAGGTGTTCATCAAAGAATCATCAACTGGAGTGATATGACCAAATTGGGAAATACTTTATCAGATCAAGAAAGTTTTGCCTACTGGCACTTACAAAAAACTTTATTGGCTGAATGGAGCCTGATCATGAACCACTAGATTGGCGAGCATATGAGGATATATTATCACTAAATACCGCTTTCAGAGTGGTAGCTTAATTTCAAGTTGTTTAACTTGTTATTTAAGCTTGGTTTATAAGCTAGTTATTTGCTGACCAGTCATTTATTTTTTAACAATTTTTGTTGTTTAAGACTCGTTATTAGACATGTTTTGTCCTTTTTTAATTTAAGAGTAATAAAAGAGACTACGCGCAGTGTGGTCGATTCTTGATACAAATATGCATGTGTGTTAATTTTTCGAACAGTGTTCAATTGGTCGGTAAAATCAGACAGTGTTCAACTACTCAATACATTCAAGCAGTGTTCAACGGCTCGAATATTTTCCATATATTCTATGTGTTTCACGAGTAATTAACTACTCGAACAGATTTGGTTAAGTAGCAAGTGACCAAGGATCTTTCAACCCTCAATTACTTGGGGGCACATGGGATATACTAGTATATAATTTAACACAGGAAATAAGAGCACGAGTTAAGATATTTGTTTTTAGGTTGACTTGTAAATTTTCGAAGTCAAAAAAGGTCATTAAGCTAACTTGTTTGACAAAGCTTAAGTAACTTGGAATTTTTCAAAATTTCAAGTTACAAGAAAATATTCATGTGACAATAAACATTATTCTCATAAAATGTTAGAGCAATAAGAGTGTGAGAAAGTATTCTTAGTAGGGACTTATGAAATGTCTAGAATTTCTAAGTTAGAAAACTAAGTACTCATGCGAAAATATAAGGCATGCATCAAAGTGACTTTACTATTCACAAAAAACTTATAATGTTTTAAGTCTAAAAAGACTTAGAATGTTTCAAGTTAGCAAGGAAAAGTAAAGTATAAATGCCAACAGCTCAGTCGTACGAGAAAAATATCAAGGTTGCTAAGCAGCAATTATCTTCACAAAAGTATAAGAAAAAAAGAGTAAACTACTGGCCAGGTACAACGTTTTGCTGGTCAGGTGCAAAGTTTCCTTGGTCGGGAGAACAGATACAACTTCCCTGGTCAGCTGAGCATGCATCACTGGTCGATTAGGAAACTCCGTGGTTGGATAGGATGCTCTCTGGTCGGCTAAGAGTGTCTACTGGTTGGGTACACTAGTCTTTGGCTGGTCAACACCGTCGTCAACATCCAGGACCTCCTCTAGTCGGAATGATAGAGCGGGAGAGGTAGGCACAGTGCCAGCTGGAAGACCTACCTCCTCAATGGCCTTGGCTTCACATTTGGCGAGTTCTTCGGCCTTTGATTCTTTAGAGAGAAATTTGAGGTTGAGAGGCTTGTTTAACTTCCAAATCTGATAGAAGCAGTTGAAGCAGATTTCTTCATAACGAGCCAAATCGGTTTCCTTTTCATGTTTCAACTCTTCATTCTCTTGAGTCTTCTTCTTCAGCTGGTTGATCAATGTCTTATTGGCCTGGACTTGCTTGCTGTTCTCATCAACCAACTCCTTCAATGATCTATCTCGGTTAGCAATTGTTTTCTCAGCTTGCTTAGTCTTTTCTTGGAGATCTTTCTCAGACTTAGTCAAACTTTCAATCTTTGCCTGGGCTTCCACCAATTGATCATGCAAGACCTTGACCAGCTCCTTATATTCGACTGCTCGGTGTTGAGCATGACTAACAGTGATGAGTCCCTGGAGTAAATAACCGAAAAAGTATTCAGAATAAGAACAATCAATAAGAAAGTGAGTGTTTATGATAAGATGCTTACACTCATAATTTGAGCAAGGCCTTTGTGAAGGACAACTTCAATGCTTTGCCGAGGTTGAGTCTCGAAGGTCTGAATTGTCGTTGAATGGTGGAGAGTATGGTCTAGTAACTCTTTGTCGTACTCACCAGCAATGCGAAGGGGCTAGCTTAAGTAGACTAATCGAGTAGTTTGTAGGCTGGCAGAAGAAGGAATAGATGGAGGAGTCAAGCGTGGGATAGTGAGTAACTGATCGGATGGTCTCCCCTGGTTAGATGGTGTAGTCCTCACGACCTTGCTTGGAGGATTCAGGCTACTCCCTTCATCAATTTTTCTCTTTTGGGCAGAGGTAGTGTTGAACTGCTTAAACATGTCTGGATCTACAAAAAAGTAAAGCAAAAGTCCAGTCAGTGAAAATGAGAAATAAATATAAGTGAATGAAAATTTTTACTGTGACCACATGACTCTACAGACTTTCATCACAATCATTCTCAAAATGTAATTATGGTTGCTATTAGTAAAACTTGAATTCAGAATTTCATCGAAAATGTCGTCCTCGTCTTTCGACGATGAGTTGTCTTTTCTAAGGAGTTCGATGTTTTTTCCTTTCCCAGGCCTAATAGGGAAGGTAGGTTGGTGAGAATTTTCAAGAAGAGGCTCTCTAATGATGAGACCACCTGATCAACGTGGTTGAGGAGATGGTTTAGGAGAAAACTGGTCAGTCACTACTTCCGTACCGGTATTAGACTGATCAGTCGTATCTGCATCATCAGTTGTGCTGCCCACATCAATATCTTGGTTGTTCTGTAACAATCCCACCAATTGAAGATTCTCCAAGGTGACCAACTGCTTAACATCCTTCTCCTCAATGGGCATGTTAGCGAGATCCTCTGTCCGGGAATGCATTTCCCTGGTTGGGAGAGGTTGATTAAAAGAGCATGCATGCGTAAAAAGCCAGGTTGTTGGCTTTGATTTCTGGAGTAAGAAAGTATTTCGTATAATACTTTCCAGGATTCGATTTATGGGCAATGCCATGAAGATACTTAACCCCTTTTTGCCTATGAAAGAGGTGGAAAAAAACATGTATTCTTGTGGCTGGGGTTAGTCCTAAGATCGAACAAATAATGTACCTCATACGGGGAGATGAGTAAACCAAACAGAAAATGAGTAAAAATATTTATTGCCCAGTGAAAAAAATTTCTGAGCAGTGAAAACATTTTACTGCCCAGATAAAAATGTATAAGAGCAGTAGTGATAATTTGATGCAATTCAGAAAGAAAAAAAAATAGTCACACAGCACATTCCAAGGCCAACCCGATCGGATATTGTATGTTTATGTGCTCGGGTGGTGTTTGGGTTCCCGAAGATGGGTACATATCGGAGCGTCTAAACATGTGATCGAGCGGATGAAGGGACACCAAGGAGTCCGACCAGCCAAGGCGAACCCGATCCGAGGAGTCACAGCACCCGAGTGACGTGTGATCCGGTCGGCTAGCAAGTGTCCGAGGAGTTGGGGCCTACCCAACCGGTTAGGCATGGGTTCCGACCATCCAAGGCGAACTCGATCCGCCACAAGCACAATTCCAAGTAGTTCACACGTGTTCCGAGCAGCCAAGGAACCCAATCGGAGCAAGCTAGTCCGAGTGGAACAATGCCTATCCAATCAGTCACACAAACAAATCTGAACAATAATTTTGTTTAAAAAAATATCATCACTCGGCAAGCATAAATTCACTAAAAAACGTGGGGAACAAACACATTTTTTTATTCATGGAGTACACCAACAAGATCAAAAAGGGAATTTCAAGGGTTTCAAAAATCTTCAAGAAAACATCAATGCTCGTCCTATACCCATGAACCTGAATATGCAATGTGGAATGGGAGATCATTTTTTCTTCAAAATTTCATGAAATTGGAGGCAAAATTGACTAATCCAAGGCCTAAACTACATCAAAACAGCCATAAAATGCACTATTCAACATAGATTCATCACAAAATTCCAAGGAGAGCACATCAAATGTGGGTTTCGGTACTCACATATTCTAACCAAAATTTGTGCAGAATTTTAATGCTTCAAAATGTTTAAAAGTGAAGTCAAAGAAGAAGAAACTTACCCAAGTGGATGGAGGAGCCTTTGATTTCTTGAAAGAAACTTTGATTTGTTCGAAGGAAGTGGAGCACCCTTGGAGCTTGGAGGAGAATCGGCCAAGACAAGAGGAATTTCTTTTTTGTGATGTATTTTTTGCTTGTGAGGGATAGGCAAGCGTGGGCCTATTTAAAGGGAAAGAAGGAACTTTTCAATTACCCTAAAAACTCTTAGTATTCTCTTTCCCACGATTGGGAACTGATAAGTGCCATTTTTATGGCCTGAAAAGTTAAGTTGTGGGTTTACTTGACAAGGCGGGAGAATATAGAAAGTCATTTTTTGGAATTTTGGGACACAGAGAATATTAAAGCTACTGGTGAGTCACCACGTGGAGGCAACTGCTAAGATATACTTTGAATTTCTGGTGGCTATTCAATTTCTAGAGATTTAACTGGTTGGACTTTTATTATTTGTGAAAGTTACTAACAGGGCGAAGTTTTTTTACGACCTCAAAAACATTTTGCTAGAGAAATTTTTTATCATATGAGTAAATCATATAATAAACTTGAGGGGCAAATGTTATCCCCAAAATTTCAGTTCGATGACGTGGCAATCAGAAGTGACAGGTGGCAGTGCATGATCGTTAAGCGAATCATCAAGCGGCACATTAATGGTTAATAAATGTGTTGACCAAGGGAAGTGCAAAGGTTAGAAAATGACCTACGGGGTTGTGATATCACTAGTCGGAACATGGTTTTACCTGGTCAGAAAATAATTCACCCGACCGGATAGGAATTTAACTGGTCAAGAGGAAGTCTTACTCGACCAGACACATCAGAAGGGGTGTTTGTCCGACCAGGAAAGGGTTTAACTGGTTAGGAAACGATTTACCCAACCAGATAATAATTTTGTCTGATCAGGAAGGAGTATTACCCAACCAGACACATCAGAAGGGCAGTTTATCCGACCAGGTAAGGATTTAACTGGTCAGGGAGTGTTTCACCCGACCAATTACCTCAGAAAGGGGTTTCACCCGACCAGCTATGTCAGATTGTGGAGTGTAGCCGACCAGATGTGTCAGAATCTCAGGAGTTAACTGCTCAGTGACTTCTTTGTAGAATCTCAGTAACAACTTCAACCCGAATCGCTCGTAACTACCGCGCGAATCTCTCAAATATCAGGTAAGGATTTAACTGGTCGGGGAGTGTTTCACCCGACCAATTACCTCAGAAAGGGGTTTCACCCGACCAGTTACCTCAGAAAGGAGTTTCACCCGACCAGTTACATCAGAAAGGGGTTTCACCTTACCAGCTATGTCAAATTGTGGAGTGTAGCCGACCAGATGTGTCAGAATCTCAAGAGTTAACTGCTCAGTGACTTCTTTGTAGAATCTCAGTAACAACTCCAACCTCAATCTCTCGTAACTACCACGCAAATCTCTCAAATATCCCGAAGTATTAGCTATATTGTTGTAATTTGAATTTGTTTATTACTTTATTAATTAAAGTTAGTTGAAACAACCAAGGACCTCGTCAAAACGGGATATTTTTCATGTATGATCCATGAGTCATAAATAAAGGGCTCATGGCATCATTTTAGGGGATCTGATCTTTGGGAGACTTTTAGACTCTAATTTGGAGACTTTGGGACTGTGACTTGGGGCATTTTCTGAGATAGCTTAGAGAGAGAAAGCATGTATTCTCTAGAGAGAGAAACTTTGTATTTTTCTACTTGCACTTAAGAAACTCAGTTGGCTCAGGTTCATCTGATCTTAAGTGTAGGCTATATATATCACAACTCCAAGTGGATTAAGCTATTACTAACAAATTGGGGCTGAACCACTATAAAATTATTTGTGTTGTTACTTTCTATTCAAGGCTTACTGTCGTTTTGACGTCTACTCGTCGTTGGCCAAAATCGTGGTCAACAAATATGTTCATGTCATTTTTTATATATAATATTGTTTATTTATTTGAAATGTATGTGACAATGATACAAAATTAATAAATATAATTAATAAATTTTATAAATAAAACTAAGCAAACGTGCATTGCACGTAACTTGTATATAGTCTATATAGAAGTGTGTAGATAGCAGAAATTCTTGATTTTAACGTTTTTTTTTTTGTTAACTTTAACAGAATATTCTAAATATTTAACTGAATATACCTTTAAAACTAGATATTTATTGATTATATTAATATAAATTCAAATATTATAAAATATCTTTATTAAAATAATATTTAATATAAAACTACATATTTAATAATTATATTAACATAAATTCAAATTCAAATATTAGAAAATATCATTATTATAATAATATATGATACAAGACTAAATATTTAATAATTATATTAATATAAATTCAAATGTTATAAAATTTTATTATTATAATAATATATAATCATAATTTTTTACAAATTATATTAATATGAATTCAAATATTATAATATTTAATACAAAACTAGATATTTAATACTTATTAATATAAACTTAAATATTATAAAATATAATTATAATAATAATATATATAATGCATAATCTTAATTTTTGTAAAAAAAAATGTCATTTATATTAAAAATGTTATCATATAATATATATTTTCAAAAATCATAAACAATGTTTTTGGTTTAATTTTTCTTTTAATATGTTTATGTCATTATTTTATATATAATATTGATTATTTATTTAAAATGTATATGAAAATCTTACAAATTTAATAAAAATTATTAATAAAAAAAACAAGAGTCATTTTATACTTATTATAAAGTCCATGTAAAGTTATATAGTATTTTTTCTTTTTCTTAATATCTTATACTATAAGTTCATAAAATGGCCTAAGAAAGTTGATTCCGAAAACTCTAACTGAAATAAAAAATAAATAAAAAAGTCTAAATTGTCTTTTGATGATAGCTGCCTCAATCAATTTTTTTTTTCAAGAAAGAAAATAAAAATGAAAAGAGCCAGAGTAATGCCAAAGTGGACCTAACATGGTCTAAGAAAGTTCGATCAAGGCAAGGCTACATATATATTGTCAGCAAATAACATTAATATGTCAAGCCTTCATTTGTTTAACTTTGATTGTTGGACCACATACAACAACGTATTAGTCAAGCCTTCCTTTACCAAACTTTATATTAACAATCACCAATACCAGACATCGCCTGCAAATGCGGTACAATTAGTTAGGAGTATGGGCCACGTCCTCCACTCCTCATGCAATACGTTCTTATGACTTTTCTAAACTGTGTACCACACTGCTCACACAATCATCAAACTAACATAATTACCAAAAAAAATACTTCTTTTCTGCTAAATCTTTTTAATATATAATAATAATACTAATAATCATTATATATATACATGACCACTACCTCTATTACTGTACAAGTTCATGCATTGCTTTTTTTCACTTTGCCTCTGGTTACTGAGTTTTCGTACTGCGATCCAGCAAATAAAGGAGCTTCATCGGTTAGTCTGTTTTACTTTCCTTTTGTTTCCAATATTCACTCATTTACTAGAGCTGAAAGTAGTCATTAAGTAGCCATGTTTTGCTTCTTTGTCCTTCTTCTGTAAAAGTTTTTACTTTTGTTAAGGATGGCTTTTTCAGTACTTTGCTTCCTTTTCCTTCTGTTGAATTTTCCTGCATTTTTGGTTTCACTAAATGAAGAAGGTTTAGCATTACTTTCCTTTAAAGGGTCATTGAAAGAAATACCAGAAAACTTTCTTACTGACTGGAACACTTCCCATGAAAATCCATGTTCATGGCTTGGTGTGACATGTAAAAAAGAGAAAGTTGTCTCTCTCAGCCTCCCCAATAGAAAACTCTCTGGGATTCTACCTGCTGATCTTGGAAATCTCTCGGCCCTTCGCCATTTGAATCTCGAAAACAACAAACTCTTTGGAAACTTACCATCTGACCTCTTCAATGCAAAGGAGCTTGTAAGCATGATCCTAGCTGGGAATTCCTTATCTGGACTTATTCCCCATCAAATAGAGAACCTTAACCACCTAAGAACCTTGGACCTTTCTCATAATTCATTTAATGATTCAATACCTTCATCTATAGTTCAATGTAAGAAACTCAAGATTCTTTTTCTGAACAACAACTCCTTTTCTGGTCCCCTCCCAGATGGGTTTGGAACTAGTTTAGCTAATCTTCAAAGACTCAATCTATCCTCTAATAGAATCACTGGGTCAATTAACGGGGACATGGGCAACTTGTTAAACTTAAGAGAAACCCTTGACATGTCTCACAACTTGTTTAATGGTACCATTCCTGAAAGCCTAGGAAAACTTCCCATGACAGTGTACATTGATCTGAGTTACAACAATCTCAGTGGACCAATTCCACATGTAGGCACTTTGTTTAATGCAGGTCCAACAGCTTTTATTGGCAACCGTTTCTTATGCGGATTACCATTGAAGAATTCATGTTCTTCAGCCACCAAGGGCCTGTCTCAATCGTTGATCCCTAAACCACCTCTAGACACAGAAGAAAACCCCATCAAGACTGCGAAACATCGCAAATTGAGTGTTGTGATTACTATAGTTGCAGGTATCATGGTGGGATTCTGCTTCATTGGGTTGATTTTGTCCTATTCCTACAAGAAGGTTTATGCTGGTAAAGGAATTAAACATATTGGTGGGTGTAGGTTTGAAGATAGTTCCATGGTTAGAAGAGATATTTTCTGCTTTGCAAAAGATGTGTTGGAGACTCTATCACAAAGTATGGAGCCATACAAATTTGTGAGGTTTGACTTGCAAATTGATTTTAATGTTGACCAACTTCTAACAGCTTCTGCTTTTCTGTTGGGGAAAAGTGGACTTGGGATACTTTATAAAGTTGTTCTTGATAATGGGCTAACATTGGCTGTGAGAAGATTGGGTGAAGGAGGTTCCCAAAGGTGTAAAGAGTTCCAATCTGAATTGGAAGCCATTGGAAAGATCAAGCATCCAAATATTGTGACTCTTCTAGCTTATTGTTGGTCCATTGAAGAGAAGCTCCTCATTTATGAATATGTACCTAATGGAGAATTAGCTTCTGCAATTCATGGTAATTTTCACTCTCATATTAGAAAAAATAAAATCTGAATGTATATTTCTTTCATCTGTACTATATGTTCTAATTCACAATTTTTAAAGACTGAACTCAAACAACAGCACTATTCACCAATGTCCTTTGATTCAAACCATAGCAGCATTTAGTAGTTATAATGTACCAAGTCCATCACTACTAAACCTTAACTACTCAAATATTTAGATGTTAACTCTGACATCAAGTTTCACATAACAATTTATTTAAAGATATTCACTATTCATCTCGTTTAGTATTTTTTTTATTGAACTGATTATTTTCATGGAAAAATTTGATGATCAGGGAAGCCTGGAATGGTATTCTTCACACCACTTTCTTGGCCTCTTCGTCTGAGAATCATGAAAGGAATAGCAAAAGGTTTGAGTCACCTTCATGAATACAGTCCCAAAAAGTATGTCCATGGAAACTTAAAGCCTAGCAATATATTACTTGGACAGAACATGGAACCCCAAATCTCTGACTTGGGACTTGGCCGCCTTGCAAACATAACTAGAGAATCCCAAACATTTCAGATGGAACAACTCGCACCCGAAACACCACCTCAGTATCTTCCTCATGAAATGTCAGCCATAAATTCACCTGCAGTGACATTTGGATCTCAATACAATTCACCAGAATCCTCAAATGGGAGAAAGCCATCTCAGAAGTGGGATGTGTACTCATTTGGAGTGATTATGCTGGAGATGATATCTGGGAAGTTGCCACTGATGCAAGTTGGGTCTATGGAAATGGATATAGTTCAATGGTTTCATCTCAGCATTGAAGAAAGAAAGCCTTTTGTTGATGTGTTAGACCCTTTTCTAGCTCATGATTTGGATATGCAAGAGGAAATAGTTGCAGTACTAAAAGTTGCTCTTTCTTGTGTCCATCAAAGCCCTGAAAGAAGACCATCAATGAGATATGTTTGTGACACTTTGGCAAAACTTGCCTAATAATCTACACAGCCCATTTCAGTTTTTGACAGTTGAAAGATGAAACTAATAGAACAGTCAAATGACTTGGTGCCGAAAGAGTCGAAAGACTCTGCAACTTGGGACACATGTTTCTTTTTCTTCTCCTTCTATCATTAGAACCCTGCAAATTTCCATCCTAAGAGTGTTTATATAATTATTATGTGGTCACCAAGGAGTCGAAATGACAATTAGTTATTTCTCTTTTCAAATCATGTTATGTGTCGTTGTAAAAATTGTCAGCGAACAACTTAGCAACAGAGCCCTTATTCAGAAGAAAATCAATGAATACATACTCGTAGAGATAAACTAATTCCCAAATAATAGAAATTTCAGTATTGACAACCTGTAGGATTTTCTTCTCCTACACCAACTCAAATAGGCAAGAAACCTGCACAGACAATAAGACAAATACACAACCAACACAGTAAGAAATTTGCAAGTATAAGAAAGATAAAAGAACACAAGAAATTTCACGTGTTTCGGCCCAAAAAATGAGTCTACATCCACGTTTGAACTCCTTGAAATTCAGATCAGCAATAAAGGCAATGGAGATTACACCCTCAAAAGCTTGTTCTCTCTTTACACTTACTCTCACACAAGTTCTCTGCTTTAAAACTTTCAAGAACACAACAGCTCGTACAAACTTTCTCTCACAATTATTCCTCTCCTTTTACAGAACACCCTCCCAGACTACAAAAGAATTTCTTACTCAAAAGTATACTCTGAACTAAAAACAAGGTACCAGGAAGAGACCGAGAGAATGGCTTTATATAGACTTGAGAGAAACTGGAGCTGAGAACAATAGCTCGACACCTGACACCGTTGGAAGCAAGATGCTTTCTTTACTAAGTCACGGGAACACCATTGGCACGCGTATGGCAGCAAAATGGGCAGACACAATAACAATAACACGAATCCGCATGAAGGTAGCGGGTTTAGGTTTATCTTAAACGGTTTGAATTATTTTTGGGTTGGCCATCTTACCCGTTTAATAAAATTGTCGGTTTTGAATTTACATGCTTAATACAAAACTAACTCGTTAATGACTTATTTAAAATTGAGACCCATTTTAATATAACTCTTTTAATTTATACCCACATTTTGATATTCTTTTTTCTATACCCAATTTTATAATTGATGTCCTGGTTATACTTCTTCTCCCACTCAAAAGACTAGCGCACAACTTTTCCCTCTCTCACTCTTCAAACTCATCATTTTCTCCATTCTTCTGGCACCGCCAGCCACCAGCCACCAGCGTCGCCAACCACCACTAATCACAATAGACTCATCCAAGCTATACACTGCTTCATAGCTCTTTTTTTTAGTCCAAGCAAATGAGCAATATATATATGTCTTATTCTCTCTGAATATACTGTGCTAGTTAATATTAGGTAAGGAGATCCGTGGTTTTACATAGTTTTGATTCATTACTTTTTTAGTATACTTTTATTACTTTTATTAATTTTAATGCTTTAACATTTCATGGCTTTGATTGGTGGTTTAATAGATTGATTATTCATGAATTGTGTTGTGCATTTCAAGTGTTTGATAAAATTCTTCAATCAAAACTTTATGTGTATTATAATTTTGTTTGATGCCTTAACTGAATCCCTGTTAACTATATATATATATATATATATATGCATATATGATATTAATAATAATAAATATATATGGGCTATGCCAAATACATAATATCATCCTAAAAGTTTTATTTGAATACTAATATGTACTCTTTAACACCAAGAACAAAGTTCATATTTTAGAAAGAAAAAAAACTCAGCTTATTTTGATAACCTTATTTTCATTTTTGATAATCTATGAATTAAATGACCTATAAATTGGTCATGTGGCTATCACATATAATTTTGATACACATGTTCTTCTAATTTTTTTAATTTTAATGCTTTTATACGAGGGATTAATAGAGTTGGAATGGTTCATAATTTGTGTTGTGTGTACATTTTGAATGCTTTATGTGCAATCAATTTGTTTGATGAAACTTCTAACCCAAACTTTATGTTTTTGCAAATAGATAGACAAAATGGGAAGTTTCTTTATAATTCTCATGCCTTGATGGTAACTATTCATGACAAGATAGAGACAATAATCTCGTTATAACCGCCTATGCTTTTTTTTTTGGCTAATTTATATGCTTTCCTCTTTCTTATGTGATGTTTTGTTTCTTCTATGTAGGACAAAATCCTAATGGCTTAGGAACCGGGACAAATATTTTTGCCATGAGAACTTGAGTTTCAATCAAAAGCAAAATTTGATGCATGTAACAAATTTCCATTAGTTTGGATGTATTGTTATTCCACTGTTTTTTCTTGTATGCACAATCTCTTTTGGGGATTAAAATTTGCTTTAGGGCATGTGGAGGCTGCTAGCTTGTTTTTACCTTAGTTTTTATCATATGGGGATAAGAGAAAAGCCATTAAATGACTTGATTTTCTCCCAAAATTCTAGTTTTGTTTACTTTATCAATAAAAAAGTCTTATAGAAATAGAAATTAATGTGTTTAGCAACAGAGATAAATGAATTAATTACTTAAGTTGTTGAACAAATTTTAGTTCATTCTCTTTATGTTTGTTTGTTAAGTCTTTCATGATTTTTACTTGCTCTCACTTATCCTAATGGCACAACAATCTACTAGTACTCACTGCTCTATTTTAAGTCATATCACTCAAACATTCTAACCTTTTTAATTAACTAAAATATAAACTCCACACTCATAAAGGTAAACCACAAGCTCTTAGTATTTTTTTTTAGTTCAAATCATCATTTATGGCGCAACAATGCCAAAAGTGGCAAATAGGCACCAAATTCACATATACAAGCACTCAAGGAACCTCATATAACTCAATTAATATTGAAGTTGCATCTATTAAATATAAACCACAAGACTCAAAATGTAAACCCCACACTCATAAAGATAAGCCACAAGCTTTTAAGACTTATGATTTTCACTTCAAATATTCATTATGGCCCAAGGGTGCCAAAAGTGGTAAATATACACCAAGTTCACACATAGGCGCCCACATATTGTTATATTATTTCATATAATATAATGTTAAATTAAATAATATGACAAAATGTGATTTGTCACACCTTGTAACATATTATTGAGAATCACAAAATCAGACACATGTGTGTGCCAAAATGTGACATATTTTGGAGTTACAAAATTGGTTACAAATTTGTAACTCCCAAATATTACCCAATTATGTGTAGATTGTATGTTACACATTTAAGATTGGATTTCACAAAGCCTTTATGAAATGTGATTATTGGAGACATTTTTTTAACTCCCATTAGGTATTTGAAGATTACAAAATCATGTGGGAAATGATTTGAGACGTTTGGGAAAAATGACATTTTGTGCTAAAAATGGCCTGTGGCCGCGATCACTGACTTTCCCTGGCCGCGGCCTGGGGGACAGAGGCCACTGGCCACAACCACTGATAGTCCTGGTCACGGCCAGTGAGGCTGACAGCCAAATTGTTTTTTCAGTTTTTTCCAATTTGAACAGTTCTAACATCCCAAGTAACTCCCAAATCTCCATTTTAATTCCATAAACATATAATTAAATATTGGTAACAGCCATGGGGGTTTGTGGAATTTGAAATTCAAAGGGTATTTCAAAACTCTATAAATAGGAGCCTAATGCTCACTTGTAAGACAACTCTATTTCTATCCACTAGAGCACTTAGCTAGAAATACACCAAAATGCTTGATTATTGTTTAACGCCAAAACGTGACTTCCACTTAGCGGTAGTCATTGTATGGATGAGCGGTCGATTCCACAAGGAGGTAAAGAAACAAAGAACAAATAAAACGGTGAGAAGGTAAGTAATGTGAAGGTAGTAAAAGAAAGAAATGAAGGGAAAATAAATGATAAATGGGGTTTGGTGAGGCATTGGGGTTCCACAATATATTTTGGTCACCTATTTACTTTGATAATTTGCAAACGTATTTGAGTAATAAAATCTCTTAGATGAAGTACATGCATATGTTATTGTTATGAGAAACCTAGAATTAACATAATACCATTGACAATATGTAGTAAAAGACTACTCACAAAATAACAAACAAATATCTAATGCTAATACTATTGTTATAAGAAATCTAGAAGTGACACTATACCATCTTGGAAATAATGCAGTAAAAGACTACCCACAAAATAATAAAATTAATATAAATTGTTTTAGTAAAATTACATAGAAAAAGCTTGACTGAATCTATATAAAATTAATAATAAATATTAATTGCATAAATAATGATAGAAATAATAAAACTCAAATATTTGAACATTAAAATACTTTTATAAATTCAAAATAAAAAGATTATAAAATTTAAAGCTTCACCCCTATCCTCACTAAAAGAAAACTCTAGCCTAAGTTAAAACTCATTCTCACATTTTCCATTGAAAATGTGAGAAGACTAGGCTTAGAGATAAAATGGAGAAGATGAAATAGAGAGAAAAGATGGTAGGGAGAAAAGTGTATAGAAAATGTGTATTTTTCAAAGGAAAACTACATCATATTTATAGGTGTAGAATACAAATAAACTATGGTGGAAATGACATGTGGCAAGCTACCATTGGTTGAGAGGGAAACACATGGATTGCTAATTTTTGTTGAAAAGAAGACTTGGTTGAAAATGAAACACATGGATTGCCAATATTTGTTGGAATGAGTTGTAATTGACATCTCTTATTGGTGGAGAAGAAATTGCATGGATTGGTGACATGGCATCTTCATGAATTGGATTGGACTTTTTCAATTTGGGCTTGACTTCTTCAAAATGTCAACTTTCTTCATTTTCTTCCACTTTTACTTCCTTTTCTTTTTGTTTTATTTTATTCAACCAAAATTGTATCATTTTCCTACAAAATAAAAACAAATTAAATATTTTCATTTATAAAATATGTCACATTAATTCCATGAAAATATTACTTAAAACTTAATTTATTTTGACAATTAAAATCAATAAATGTGCATTTTTGACCCTTAATCAATTATTCCAGAGAGCTATTTCCAATATTGAGATAATCCCTTAGTGCTTGAGATAGGGGGAAATAAGCTTTTGGGCAAAGGTTGTAAACCTTGTTCAAGTTGATGATCCCCAATGTTCTTCACTTTGGCTGTGTGAGTGAGAGTGTTTTACTTTTTTGTTCTTGTTATTTCTTCTACCATTGTTTTTATATTCTATTCTTCTATTTTATCTTTACATATTTATTTGTATCTTTTGTTTTAGAGTTGTAATTCTTATCACTCTCTTCATCTATTTCTTTTCTATATCTAGTTGTATTTTGAGTATTGAGTTGCAATTTTATTTAATCAATCATTGTGTCATTGTATTATTTGGCATAGAGTTGTAATATTTATTATTTCCATTGAGACAATACAAATATCTCTAACACATATAACTTAATTAATATAGGAACTAGATCTTTGAAAATGTAAACCAAGTCTCTTTAAAATGTAAACCACAAGCCTTAAAATGTAGTTTACATTTTAAAGAGATGTGGTTTAAATTTTAAGTCTTATGCTTTATATTTTAAGCCTATTGATTTACATTTTAAAGAGTTGTGGTTTAGATTTTAAAGGATTGTGGTTTATATTTTAAAGAGTTGTGTTTTAAATTTTCAAGAGACATGATCTACATTTTAAGCCTTATGGTTTACATTTTAAAGAGACGTGGTTTATATTTTAAGTCTAGTGGTTTACATTTTAAGTCTTATGGTTTAAATTTTAAAAAGTCATGGTTTAGATTTTAAATTTGTGCTATATAGTTTCAAGGGTCGTTGTTTAGATTTTTAGCCTAGTTATTTACATTTTCAACTTTGTGGCTTACATTTTAAAGAGTCCTGGTTTGGAATTTAAGCCTTGAGGTTTACATTTTAAAGGGTAGTGGTTTAGATTTTAAGATTAGTGATTTAGATTTTAAGCCTTGTGGTTTACATTTTAAAGAGTCGTAGTTTAGATTTTAAGCCTTGAGCTTTACATTTTAAAAGGTCGTGATTTAGATTTTAAGCCTACTAGTTTAGATTATAAAGGGATGTGTGTTATCCAAAAAACAGGCGTGGATGACATGGCAAACATTTAATACACGTGGCTGACATCTGGCAGAATTCGTGCTCGACTATCTGTAGAGTCCAAGAACTTTACTTAGCTAATTGTTTAGTAGTATTATAGTATGTATAGTATTATCTTTGTTACTGTGGATTTTTGGTTCAGACCGGGAATAATTTGGACACTCATAGTAGTACTTGTAGATTTTCTAAGTTTAATCTATAGTTTAAGAATATTAAGTATAACCTAAGGTTTGATTAATGTGACTGATATTAAGGATTATATTTATTATATTATAAGGTTTAGACATCAACCAATAGGATTTTAAGCACATGTTATGAATGGTGATTAAGGATTATGTATTTTTGAGGATTAAATTTAATAAGGAGTAAAGTTTGAATGTTATAGGGTCAGTCAGTAGCTTTGAATACGTTGAGGGCTTAGTCAAGGCTGTTTACTCCATTCAAACTTAGCTAAAAATGTGTAATTTCGTGTTTAATTATTCAGCGTGTGCCGATATATCGCAGCTTTAGGGGGCGATATATCGCAGCACGTAGATACGGAAAACACGAGACGATGCACGGTCGCCTCGGGCATACTGGCCCAGGCGATATATCGCCTACAGGGGCGATATATCGCCTACAGGGGCGATATATCGCCTCCTTCAGCATATGTTCAAACGTTTTTGAATTCTTTTCCTTTCAGCCATTCAAACTCCTTCATAAGTCCAACATCTCTTGAGCGAGTCTTCAGCCTCTGCTGAACGATTATTCAAATATTTTTCACCTAAAAAGCTATTATTTTTATTCAAGTAAAATCAAGATCCTTTCATCTCCAAACTCTATAAATAGGACCTAGTACCCAGTCATTATTCACCTTTTGCTCTAAGTTCAGAAGCTGCTAGTGTTAAGTGAGTGTGAGAGTGTAAACACCTGGTTTGGGAAAATCATAAGCTTAAACATCATAAGCTTATCAAACACTTTGGGAAGTGAGGTTCTATAGTATTTCGGTTGAGGTGTAGATTGGTCTTTCAAGTCTTTGAGGTAACCAAAACTCTAGTTCATTTCTGTATTATGTTATTTTCTTTCTCATAGTCTTCTACTCAATCTCTAACCTTAATCTTCATTTTGGTTAGGGAATCTAAGTTCTTGAGCACATAAGTTTCGGTAAGCATGATTCTCAAATGGTTTAGTCTTCCCATTTTCCTTTTCATCTCTTTTCTTCTTTCAACTCACTCTTGTTCATTATGATTATTAGGAGTGTTCCAAAAGTCCCAACTCAGTCCACATATCCCGGTAACTTTGGTAAGGAAAATAGGCTAGAATCAATATGTTATATGCTTATGTTATCTTATGTTTTATGTTGTTAAATGTGTTATGATATGTATGTATGTATGTTTGTAGGCTTGGGCATATGACCCATATGACTAACAAGACCCCAAATGGGTTATGGGCATATGACCTACTTAGCTAGTAGGACCCCACTAATCCCATGGGCATATGCTTGTTTAGTCTATGGGACCCCAAGTAATAATGGGCATTATAATAAGTGTATGTTATATGTATTATGTTAAGTCTTTACGTCTATTATGAAATTTATGTGTATGACTATGTGTTAGATTTTCCTTGCTGGGCATTAGCCTCATTCTTTTCTGTTTATGTGCAGGAAAATAAGCTTTAGAAGCGGTAAGATTCGTGACGCTTAGAGGATGTGTATCGATGGTGAATGGAGTCAAGGGGCCGAGCGTTATTCGATTCGAGGATGTAGTCTCATTTTATGTTTTTATGATTTTATGTGTATTTTCCGCACCAATTATGTAATGTCTTTTATTTTAAATCATCTTTTGTTTTGAAAACAATGGGATCCCATAATCCTTCTTAGTATTCTATTTATTTGTAAGTAACTCTTATTTTACAAGTTACTCAATAAAATTATGGTATTTTCGTAAAAATGTAAGTTTTATGTATAGTTTCGTTAATGGTCCAAATAGTCTAGAGTAGTGGGTCATTACACTATCGACCAGAAAGACATCTATTGTCACAACGTTCGATCTCTATATACGACCAGCCTGGTCGTACGCATGCTATACACGGAGAGAATCTTATGCAGTTATGATAGAATCCGAAATTATCTCCCATGATTTCCTGAGTATCCGATTATTTAGGAAATAATATCTGTAACAAATTAATGTAAATCTTCCTTGAGCCTATAAATAGAGAAAGATAGCTCAAGGGAAGGGGACTTTTTGCTTTCTGATCGCTGGAGATTAGAGTTATTCTATTTGATATATTGTCTTGTTCTTCTGAGGTTGGTGAAACTCATTGAACCCTAGTTCTTTGATCACTCCTTTGAATCTTATATCAATAACAGTTCAAGTGGACGTAGGTTGTTACCAAATTCTGGGGCCGAACCACTATAAACTCTTGTGTTCTTTATTGTTTTTATCATCACATTCCTTTCAATGTGTTTGCCCACATCGAGCATATTTGACTCCGTGTCAGTTGCCCAAAATCAGGGTCAACAATGTGGTTTACATTTTAAAAAGATGTGGTCTACATTTAAAGTCTTGCGACTTACATTTTAGAGAGACATAGTTTAAACTTTACTGCAGTGTCCCTGAATATTTACTTAGCTAGCTAGTAGTAGTAGTAGTAGTAGAACTTAGTTGGACACTCATAGCTACAATTGTAGATTTTATAAGTTTAACCTATAGTTTAAGAATATTAATTATAACATAAGGTTTGATTAATATTGCTGGTCCTAGAAATATTATTCATTATAACCTAAAGTTTAGATAGAATTTATAAGAGCATGACACTTGTCATAATCATGTTTATTAAGGATTTAAGTATTTTTGATGAATAGATTAAACAAAAGAAAGATCTAGAAGCTCTAGAACCTTCCAGCAGCTATTAGGATCACGTTTAGACTTAGTCAAAGCAATTTTATCAATTCAAAATATGTTGAAAAAGTGCAAATACATGTTTGATATATCAACGTATGCCGATATATCGCAGCTATAGGGGCGATATATTGCCTACGAAAGATACGGAAAACACGTCGACTTTGCACGAACGATCGAACAGGGCTCGGGAAATAGGTCTAGGCGATATATCGCCCAGAGTAGGCAATATATCGCCCCTAGGAATGTATTTTTGAATTTTGAGGATTTTCAATTTAAAAACAGCCTTAACCACTTAGACTTGCCTTTGAACGATTTTGACCGAGTTTTGGGCATCTGTTCAATGAAAATTCAAATCTTTTTCATTTTATATTCATTTATTTATTCAAATTAAAAGGGGTTAGTTTCACTCCTGAACTCTATAAATAGGACCTAGTACTCAACCATTTTCTTCATTCTTCAAGCATTTATTCAGAGCCTCCAAGTTGCTAAGGTTACTATAGAGAGAAACACTTGGGTTTTGGGTTAAAAGATTTATCATTCTAAGCTTTTCTAAACACTTGGGAAGTGAGATATAGTGAGATTTTGGTATCAAGGTTTAGATCAATTCATAAGATCATTCAAGGTATTCTTATCCCTAAGTTCAGTTCTTTATGGTTCTTTAGTTTTCTTTTATTTTCTTTTAGATCCTAACTCCTGTTTATGATTCTTGGTTAGGTATTTAAGTTTCTTGAAACTTAAGGTTCTTTTCGGTAAGTTTCTTCTTGATGGTTTAGTTCTCTTTTCATCATCATTCTTTAGAAATACTCATGATTTTGTTGTTGGTTTTTAGGAGTGTTCCAATACCGTTCTTGTTCTCAAATATCCCGATTTGGAGTAAGGAAAATAGGATAGATTATATGTGCTTATATGTTTATGTTATGATATGCTTTATGCTATAATATGTATATGTATAAATATGTTTTATAGTCCTTAGGCATATGACTTGTTTAGATAACAAGCCCCAAGAATATGTTTTATAGTCGCTTAGGAATATGACTTGCTTAGATAGCAAGCCCCAAGAATTTTTATCATTTTCATGGTTTAGAGTTATGATTTACTCTACCTCGATTAGTAGACAGAGGACCTAGATGGGTTATCATATACTACCATGTGATCTAACCTATCTCGATTAGTAAACAGAGGACCTAGATGGTTTCATCACATGTCATGTTAATGAGTTAATGACCATTAATATTATAGTCTTATATGATATACGTTTTTATAGTCATATGTTTTATAGTATATGTTTATGATAAAGTCTTATGTTTATGATTTATGATTTATGTGTTAGTAGATTTTCCTTGCTAGGCATTAGGCTCATTCCTTTAATTTTTTTAGCTTGATGCAGGGAAATGATTATGGAAGGCGGGAAGATTCATGGCAACTTGGCTTGTGTGTTGAGGATGAATGGATTGAATGGACTGCGTGACGATTAAGGACGACGTTTTTTTAAGTCTTTTTATTTATATTTTTATGTATTTTCGCATTTAGTATTTCAACAATTAAAGTTTATGTTTTATGTTTTATAAACAATGGGATCTCATACCACATCACATTTTATTTTATATTTTTACCTTATTTTGTATTGGAACAATATTTTGGGTTTTAAATAAAGTTATGTTATTTCTTATGTATGTTTCCCAAAATAGTAGCTGTGTCTAGTAGTTTTAATGGTCCAAGATCTTAGAAATAGTTGGGTCATTACATTTACGCCTAATGATTTACATTTTAAAGGGTGTGATTTAGAATTTAAAGGATTGTGGTTTATATTTTAAAGAGTTGTGGTTTGCATTTTAAAAAAATGTGGTATACATTTTAAGCTTTATGGTTTACATTTTAAAGAGACGTGATTTGAATTTTAAGTCTAGTGGTGTACATTTTAAGCCTTGGAGTTTAAAATTTAAAAAGTCGTGCTTTAGATTTAAAATCTTGTGCTTTATAGTTTCAAGGTTTGTCGCTTAGATTTTTAGCCTAGTGGTTTACAATTTAAAGAGTCGTGATTTAGATTTTAAGCCTTGTGGTTTACATTTTAAAGAGTCGTGATTTAGATTTTAAGCCTAGTGGTTTAGATTTTAAAGGAATGTGAATCACATGTTAAAGAGTCATGGTCTACATTTAAAGTCTTATGGCTTACATTTTGAAGAGACATGATTTAGATTTTAAACATCGTAGTTTACATTTTAAAGGGATGTAGTTCAAATTTTAAAGAGAGATAGTTTAAATTTTAAGTATTGTGGTTTAAATTTTAAAGAGTCGTGGTTTAGATTTTAAATGATCATGGTTTATATTTTATATGGTCGTAGTTTAGATTTTAAGTCTAGTGGTTTAAATTTTAAAAAGTCATGATTTAATTTTAAAGAGTCGTGGTTTAAATTTTAAAGAGTGTTGATTTAAATTTTAAGCCTTGTGGTTTAAATTTTAAAGAGTCGTGATTTAAATTTTAAAGATTAGTGGCTTAAATTTTAAAGAATCGTAGTTTAGATTTTAAAGGATTATGATTTATATTTTTATATGGTCGTGGTTTAGATTTTAAGCCTAGTGGTTTAACTTTTAAGCCTTGTGGTTTAAATTTTAAAAAGTCGTGATTTAAATTTTAAGACTTGTGGTTTGAATTTTAAAGAGTCATGGTTTAAATTTTAAGCCTTTTAGTTTAAACTTTAAAGAGTCCTGATTTAAATTTTAAGCCTTGTGGTTTAAATTTTAAAGACTAGTGATTTAAATTTTAAAGAATTGTGGTTTAGATTTTAAAGGAACATGGTTTATATTTTATATGGTTGTGGTTTAGATTTTAAGTCTAGTGGTTTAACTTTTAAGCCTTGTGGTTTAAATTTTAAAAAGTCATAGTTTAAATTTTAAGTTTTATGGTTTACATTTTGAAGAGTTGTGATTTAGATTTTAAGACTTGAGCTTAAACTTTTAAAGGATCGTAATTTAGATTTTATGTCTTGAGGTTTATATTTAAAATGATTGTGTTTACATTTTAAGCTTTGTCATTTAAATTTTAAAGAGTTGTGGTTTAGATTTTAAGCTTTGATATTGACATTTTAAGGAATAATTTTTCATAAATTGAATACAATCCTATAAATATAGTTGTCACACATATATATATGACAGCATAAAAGTTTCAAGTTTGCAATAGCAACTTTAGTTTCTTTGAGTTATTTTAACAAACACTTAGAATGTATTTCAAAACTAATATTATTTGAGCCTAGTATGAGTTGTTATGAGCCTAGAATTCTTCTTTAGACATTTTAGCAAACAATTAGAATGCATTTATAATTTAACTATAATATGACACATATAATACACACTACAACAACACTTAGAATCATGTGCTCAAATAAGAGTAATTTGGGAAGTCTAATGATAATAATAGGTAAAGTTGAAATAAATATATTTAGTGTCTAATTTTATCCATCATATTTTTGTATTTAAAATATGCACATAATTTAGAAATATGCTAAATTATTTATATTAAACGTATTAAATGGGTTATAAATATGTTATAAATGTATTAAACGTGTCATAAACAGGTTATTTGGTATATAGGTTGACCCAAATTTAACACGTTCTTTATATAAACAGATTACACAGGTCATGTCTGGTCAACCCGTTTATAAATAGGTCGGGTTTGGGTTTTAGTTTTCGACACGATTAATATATGGGTCGAGTTTGGGTTCATTATTTTCTTATAATATAGGAGCATCGACACGACATGAACACGACCCATGAACACGAATTGCCAACCCTAGGCACGTGGCAATGGATGACACTTATGAGAGTACTAGCATTGCTAAAAGGACAGAATATTTTTGAGGATGAGAAATTATAACAAATCATTTTTTCTTTTTGTATGATGATAATTAATAAATGTTCTTTATTTTTAAGTTAAAAAGTAGTTTTTATTTTATTTCTAATTTTATTATTATTTTTATTTTCATTTAGAAGCACATTACTTTAATATCGTGATATATGTATATTAGTTTTGTTTAATTCCTTTTTATTTTAAAGTTATGTTGATTTTTTTTCATTTTTTATGAGTTGTTGGTATATTATTTTTCAACTAGTGTATATGTTTTTTATGGTATGGTATATCATTTTTTTGTCGATGATATTTAGATTTTATCTTGTTATACATAATGGTAATATATAATTTTGTATTATGGTATATGCATTTTAATGGTTGTATATAATTTTGTTAGCATGATATATACATTTTTTTAGTAATAATTTTGTAAGTGTTGCTGGTATATTATTTTTCAACTCAGTACATGTATTTTGTGGTATGATATATTATTTTTTTGTAGATGATATTCAGGTTCTATCTTGTTATATATAACGGTAGTATATTTTTTTGTTAGAATGATATACATTTTAATGGTGGTATATAATTTTGCTAGCATGATAT